>NW_004955421.1:4917288-4933715 GCF_000276665.1 Chinchilla lanigera | reverse complement strand
CACATTTGCACTCTAAGTGATCTCAGACAAATCTGCCAGCTTCTCTAAGTCTCCTGCTTCAGCTGTCAAATGTAATTTGGTAGTAGGGCTAACATTATACACAGAGTCATTCTTTTTGGTTTTGGGAATCAAACTCAAGATCCCATGCTTGCCAGGCAGGCACTGTGCCACCAAGCTAAATCCACAGCCAATACACATAGTCTAGAATAAAGTAATTTAAGAACAGTTCCAAGGGGCTGGCCATATGGTGCAGTGACAGAGTACTTGCCTAGAATGATATAACCTTAGATTCATCCCCAGCATCACAAAATAAAGGGAAAACAGTTCTTACAAGGAAACGGAAAAAAACAGATAAATACTAACTACAGAAAGTTAAACTGATGTAACCATTGAAATCAAAGGAGAATGTTTTAAAATATTTTGCTCAAGAGTTCCTTTTTCCCCACAGCCTCTCCAGCATGTTACTGGTTGATTTCTTAATGATAGCTATTCTTTTCAGGGTGAGATGGAGTCTCAGTGTTGTTTTAATTTGCATTTCTTGTATGACCAATGATATTGAACATTTTCCCATATATTAATTCACCATTAGTATTTCTTCATCTGAGAAGTGTGTATTCATCTCACATGCCCATTTTTGGATTGGATCTTTGAATTTTGGGGGTCTGATTCCTTTTAATTCTTTATATGTTCTTGATAGGAGTCCTTTGTCTGAGGCACAGTTGGCTAAAATTTTTTCCCAACTTGTGGGTTTTCTTTTTACTCTGTTGGTGATTTCTTTTGGTGTGCAAAACTTGCCAATAAAATGAAATCCCAGTTGTTGATTCTCTGAAGTATTTCCCATGCAGTTTGGTTTTTGTTCATGAAGACTCTGCCTACCCCTATGACTTCAAGATTTTTACCTACTTTCTCTTCTAGTAGATTTAGTGTTTCTGTTTTAATATTTAGATCTTTGATCCATTTTGACTTTAGTTTAGTGCACAGTGATAGGCATTGGTCTAGTTTTAGTCTTCAGCACGTGGGAAGCCAGTTTTCCCAGCACCCATTATTAAAGAGGCTATCTTCCCTCCACTGAGCATGCTTGGCCCCTTTATTGAAGATATGGTGGCTGATTGTGTTTGTAGTTGTGTCTGCATCCTCTAATCTGTTCCATTGGTCTTCAGGTCTGGTTTTTGGTTTTGTTTTTTTTTTCTTTTTTTTTTGCCAGTACCATGTTGATTTTATTATTCTCTTTAAAATAAAATATTTTGCTGAAAATTAAACTATTTAAAACATTTTGGTAACCGAATATAACAAAATAGTCAAAGAAATATAAACAAGAACATGAAAATGTGACAAATGACACTACAAAAACTTTACTATACCCCTTCCTAAAGAATGAATGCAAATATAAAATCAATATACCCAAGTGGCATTCAGTGAGACAAAAGGAGATTGCCAAATTATATATAAGAAAGTAATATACAGTCTCTAACTTACTATTATTTTTCTACTTGTTTTCCTGAGAAACTATTTTATAGATAATAATACGTAAAACGATAACCATTGATAATTTCCTACCATTTTGTCTGTAATTTGCTAAGTCCCCCCTATTACTATGTTATCCTTCTTTTATTCTTTAAAATAAAAAATTTAAAAAAAAAAAAAAAAAGAAACACATTTAATTCAAAAAGAAATTCATAGATTGAAAGTCAAAGGTTCATTCAATGTGAACCAAAAAAAAAGCAAGGTAGCTACTTTATTTGCAGAAAAAGTGGATTTCAAGCCAAGACAGATTAAGACAAAGAATGTCATGACATCATTGTAAAGGGAACAATCTGAGAAGAAGAGATAACACTCACAAATATGAATACAACAAATACAAGTGTACCCAACTATATAAAACAAATATTAACAGATATAAAAAATCAAAGAAGCACTAATATAATTGTATTGGAGGACCTCAATACCCCACTGTCACAAATCGATCAACTAGCAAAATATCAACAAGGAAATATTTGAACCAAACTTTTGGACAAATGGATCTAGTAGATATCTACAGAGTGTTCTACCCCACAACATCAGAATACACATTCTTCTCAGATGTACATGGAACATTCTCCAAAATAGAGCACATAGTAGCTCACAGAACATGCTTAAGTAAATGCGAAGCAACTGAAATTAACCCATGCATATTATTATATCATACTGCAATAAATTTAGAAATCAATGGCAAAAGAAACCACAAGAACTTCATAAACACATGGAAATTAAATAACACCCTACCGAACAACCAATGGGTCACAGATGAAATTAAAGAAGAAATTAAACAATTTCTACAATTAAGTGATACTGCAAATACAACATATCAAAATTTATGGGACACAATGAAAACAGTCCTACATGGAAAATTTACAGCTATGACTGCCCATATCAGGAAAACAGATCGAGTTCAAGAAAACAATTTAACGTTGAACTTCAGGTCCCTACAAGAAGAGGTGCAGGCCAAGCCCAAAGCACATATGAGGGAAAAAATTTAAAAGATCAGAGCAGAATTTAATGCAATGGAGACTGAGAAAATAATAAAAAGAATCAATGAATTGAAGAGTTTGTTCTTTGAAAGATTAAATAAAATTGACAAGCCCTTAGACAATCTTATCAAAAAAAGGGGAGGAAAAGACTCAACCCCATGTAATTGGGAATAAAAAGGTGAAATCACAATGGATCCTGCAGAAATACACAAGATCATCTACACCTACTTCAAAAAATTGTATTCTAATAAGATGTAAATGCAGAAGAAATGGAGCAAGTTCTACTTTAAAGAGAATAAAAAATAATTAAAAAATTAGAAACAACACAGAATTTCAAAAAACCAAAATGATAGAAATTCCACAATGTTGTTATATTGCATATTGTCTTCAAAGTAGTTGTTCAGATTACCGGATATAAGCATGTAAAATTGGTCAAAAAATTAAGCATTAACTGTTCCTTTCTATAAACCAATAGAAATTAGTGCACAATTATCTTAGCTATCCTTCTTTCCCCTCCTTCTTTTTTCCTTTCCCTCATCCCAGTTGTTCTTTGCTTTTGAGCAGTTTCTTTCCCTTTCACAATATCTATTGTACCTTTGAGATTTTATTTACTCTTTTGAGTTCTTACATTAGGGAAACAAGATGATGTTTACACATGTGGATCTAATTTATTTCACTTATGAGTATGGTCTCTAGTTACACCCATTTACCTACAAATGCCTCGAGTTTATCTTTCTTTATAGCTGAGTAGTACCCCATTGTATTAAAAAAAAAAAAAACACATCTTTTTTATCCATTCCTTCATTAATGGGCATTTGGGTTGTTTCCATGATTCAGCTATTACAAATTGTGCTACAACAAACATGGGTGCACACATATCATTGGGGTATGTTTTCAGTTCTTCTGGAAAAATACCCAGAAGGGGAATAGCTGGGTTGAATGGGACCTCTAATCCTAGTTTTTTGAGGAGTCTTCACACTGATTTCCACAGTGGTTGTACCAGTCTCCACTCTCACCAACAGTGGAGAAGGGTTCCTTTTTCCACACAGCCCTTCCAACACTTGATATTGGTTCGTTCCTTCATGATAGCTATTCTTTCTGGGGTGAGATGGAATCTCAGTGCTGTTTTAATTTGCATTTCTTAAATGACTAATGATGTCGAACATTTATTCATATATTCATTTGTCATTTGTATTTCTTCATCTGAGAAGTGTGTATTCATCTCAGTTGGATTGGATCTCTGAATTTGGGGGGGGCAGATTTTTTTAAATTCTTTATATGTTCTACATAGAAGTCCTTTGTCATAGGGACAGTGGGCTAAAATGTTTTCTCAGCTCATGGGTTTTTTTTTTACACTGTTAGTGATTTCTTCAATGTGCAAAAACCTTTCAGTAAGATGAGATCCCAGTTGTTAATTCTTTGAAGTACTTCCCGTGCAGTTAGGTTTTTGTTCATGAACTCTCTACCCCTATGTCTTCAGAATTTCTACCTACTTTCTCTTCCAGTAGATTCAGTGTTTCTGTTTTAATATTTATATCTTTGATCCATTTTTACTTTAGTTTAGTGCATGGTGATAGACATGGATCTAGTTTTAGTCTTCAACACTTGGGGAGCCGGTTTTTCCAGTACAGTATCTTAAAGAGGCTATCTTTCTTCCAGTGAACATGTTTAGTGCCTTTGTCAAAGATAAGGTGGCTGAATGTGTTTATAGTTGTGGTGCATCTTCTATTCTGTTCCACTGATCCTCAGGTATGTTTTTTTGCCAATAACTTGCTGATTTTATCACAGTAGCTTTGTAGTATAATTTCAAGTCAGGGATTGTGATGCCTCCTGCCTTGCATTTGTTGCCCAAGACTGCTTTTGCTATTCTGAGTCTCTTCTGGTTCCAGGTGAATTTCACAACTGTTTTCTCTAGATCTATGAGGTATACTAATGGTGTTTTGATCAGGATTGCATTGAAGCTGTATAAAACAATTTTGGGAGTATGGTTATTTTCACAGTGTTGGTTCTTCCTATCCATGAGCTACAAATATCTTTCCATTTTTGGAAATCCTCTTTGATTGCTTTTTCAGAGTAGTATAATTTTCACTATGTAGATCTTTCACTTCTTTTGTTACAGTGATTGCTAAGTATTTCAGTTTTTTGGATGCTGTTGTGAAAGGTGTGATTTCCCTAATTTCTCAGTGTGTTTGTTGTTTGTGTATAGGAATGCTATTGATTTTTGAGTGTTGATCTTGTATCCAGCTATGATACTGAATTTGTTTATTAATTTTAGGAGTCTTTTGGTAGAGTTTTTGGGGCAGAGCTTTTTCCATGTAGAGAATCATGTTATCTGTGAATAATGATAATTTCACTTTCTTCTTTCCTATTCTTATCCCTTTTATTTCTCTCCCTTGTCTAATTGCTCTGGCTAATGTTTCCAGCACTATATTGGAGTGGTGACAGTGGACATCCTTGTCTTGTTCCTGATTTTAAAGTGAAAGCTTTCAGGTTTTGTCCATTTAGTATGATGTTGGCTGTTGGTTTGACATAGATGGCCTTTATCAGATTGAGGTGAAGTCCATCTTTTCTGATTTTCTGTAAGGTTTTTATCATGCATGAGTGTCAACTTCTCACTTCAGTTCTGTCAGCTTTTGTTGCATATATCTTGGGGCTCTATTATTAAATATACAGATGCTTATAACTCATGTCTTTCTGATAGTCAATTTTTTATAATTATAAAATGTTTTTTGTCTATGATGACAATTTTTTAAAATTCCTCAATTTAAAAAAAAACCATTAGTGCCACTAGTTCAAGGCCAGCCTGGGCTACATAGCGAATTCCAGGACAGCCTAAACTGCCAAATGAGGTCCTGTCTCATAAAACATAAAAAAGCAAAGAAAGAAAGAAATCTACCAGAAACACTAAATGAGGTCAACATGGCCACAAGATATATGACCAATATCCAAGAATTTTTTCCTTCTGTACCCTAACAATGGACAAATCAGAAACCAAGAAAACAGTTCTACTTCCAAAAGCAACCACCACAACAACAAAAATATATAGGAATATTCTAACAAAAAATTATAAGATTTATATATTAAAAACTACCAAAAAAACTTAAAGAAAGGAAAAGGACCTGCATAAATGAAAACACAGTTCATGTTTGTGGACAGGGACCACACTGTCAGGATGGCAATATTCTCCATATTGACCCACGGACACAACACACACTCTCATCAAAACCCCAGTTCACTTCCTGCCAAAAATGACAAACTGACTCTAAAATTCATACAGAAATTTGAAGGATCCAAAAGAGCCAAAACATCCCTGAAAAAGAAAAACAGAGTTGGAAAATTTACACCCCCTTTTCATACCATACACAAAAATTAACTCAAAATGGATCAGAGACGTAAATGTAAGAGCTAAAACTGTAAAACTTTCAGGAAAAAAAAAAAGAAAAAAACAGGAAAAATCTTTGTAAGCTTGGATTAAGCAATGATTTCTTAGGTATGACATCAAAAAACATAAGCAATGAACAAAAACAGATTAATTGCACTAATTAAAAAGTTTTGCACTTCAGAGTATACCATCAAGGAAGTGAAAAGCC
This sequence comes from Chinchilla lanigera, assembly GCF_000276665.1. NCBI lineage: Eukaryota > Metazoa > Chordata > Mammalia > Rodentia > Chinchillidae > Chinchilla > Chinchilla lanigera. The sequence continues at coordinate 4,927,618 of NW_004955421.1, read as the reverse complement.
AATCCTCGGAATAAGTGAAAATATTTGAAAAGCATGTATCTAGTAAGAAACCTGCATCTAAAATATATTTTTTCAATGCTTGCAACTCAATAATATAAAAAGACAATTCTACTTCTAAGACTAGGCAAAGCATCTCAATTAGTATTTCTCCAAGGAGAATTTACAAGTGACCAATAAATGCATGCAAAGATACTCAACATCATTTTCCACAAGGAAAATGCAAAGCAAATTCTCAGTGAAATGCTGCTTCATATTTCTAATGAGTGCCACCAAAAAGAGAGGGAATCACAGGAATCACTGAGGATGTGGCCCAGAAAGAAAGAAAGAAAGAAAGAAAGAAAGAAAGAAAGAAAGAAAGAAAGAAAGAAAGAAAGAAAGAAAGAAAAGAATGGAGCACAGCCAGAACTGGCAACTGTCAAACCCAGCATACATACTATGTGTGAAACTTTTAAAATAAGGGATTAAAAGTCTGGGGGTATAGCTCAGTAGAAGAACACATTCTTACCATGTGTGAAACCTTGGGTTCCATTCCCAGCAAGAGACAGCAAGACGAGGAGGGATGGAAGGAAAATGTAGCATTAATTCAACATGAGGCGGGTGAGATCAGATTAACTGACACAACAGAGAACAACAAAACTGCTGCTTAAAACCCCTGGAGCAAAAGGCCCTGCACAGGTTAACTGACATGCTAACAGTGGAATGAAAAGTATCAGTGGACAGAAGTAGGCTGAATGGAAACAGCTGGAAAACACTGAAGGATCGCCGGGAGCTTGAACACTTGGGCCATTCAGAGCCCAGCTTCTGTGGTCAGTGCAACACACGAAGACTGGGCTGCAGCAGTATGTGCCCTACTACAGAGCATGGATGTAGCGCTGGAGAGAGCTCAAGGTGAAGTCTGCAGTAACCCTGTTCCTCTCGACTGTCACAGGGAAAAACAACCAAACTGATCCTACTCCTTTGTTCCTATTTCTTTTCTTTTTTTTTTTTTTTTTTTTTAGAATGGATTGATTTGTGTAGCTGGCCAATTTGGGCTTCCTCTGCTGTTTGACTTTACTATTTTTCACAAAGACCCCTTCTTCTTATAGGACTGGGGCTAGCATTTGTGCTCTGAGGGCGACACACTCTCCTACACATCATTCCACATAAGAGAAGTGCTCATCAGACCTCCATCATCATCTTACTCAGAGAAAACAGACACCACTGGCTCCTTACACAAATCAACTAGATCTCCCTCTCAAACCCTGCTAGATGTAGAAGAAAACCAGCAAGTAAAGGAGAAGGACTCCAGACCAAAACCTGAGAAAACAGAATTTAGTTTCCTCGGGGAGAATGTGAGAGGCTATTACATCCATAAGACAGTAACAGATTACAGTCCTATTAAAAAGGAACAAGCCAAGAACAAAATGCTGAAATTTAAATATTCCACTGCCAAAAGGCTATATCACCAAAGAGAGAATGAGTGAGCCTCACGGCCAAGGACCTGTTCCCTGAATGAGCAAAACCACTTTAAGAAATGGGAACTATGAGACGCACAGTTAAATTCATGCAGTCCTACCTAGGTCCAGCAGCCATTGTTTGTATTGTCTAGGAAGCTCACCCACTTGCTTCCTCTGAGACAGCTCCCCATCACCACCCTGCCCCCTAATGCCTCACCAAGGGGAAAGGGTGGACCAGTGACCCAAAGAGGAGCAACCACAGCCCATCTCTGGAGAAAAGTGGTTCACATTTCATCAAGGTTGTAAAGGTGGGTGCGTAAGAGCCTAGCTCTCTCAGGGGCCTCTCTCCAAGCAGAGCAACCAAAGGTCCTCACCAACATGGGAAGGCAAGCCAACAAAGAGGAGCAGAGATGAGGACTGAGGCTGGAATGAGGGTCACGAAGAGGGAAGAAGGGTAGAGAAGGAGAGAAAGCAGAAGACTGGACAAATAAAGCTGCTGGGTTTGACAAGGAAGGAGCACCTGGTTACATGACCCAATGCTTTTTCCTTTTTTCTCCAAATTAGTTAGTGAGTATAAGTGTACACATTTACACATGTACACCTGTAAATGTACACATTTGGATTAATATGAGATCCTTTCAGAAGAAAGAACAGAATCAGGAAAGAAAGGAAATAAGAATTCATAGAAAAAGTGAACGTTAATCCTGATATATCATCTTCAGTGAATTGAGAAGTGCCTAGTACATTAGTAAAGCATGCTTGGGTGTCTGGGCAGGTCACGGAGCCACGGCTGTGGGAACTGTACATTGTTCCCTGTCCACTCCTCTCTGGTGCTGCTCTGCTGTGCTTCCTCACCACCATGAACTAAGTAGCTTTGCTCCACCACGCCCTTTGGCCATGAGGTTTCTGCCTTGAAGCCTGATGACCTGGTACTGAATCCCCTGAAACCCTGAGCTAAATTAAACCTTTTCTACTGTAAGCAGTGGGTATTGTGTCTCAGTGGCAGGAAGCTAACTAATAACTAATAAAAAGGAAAAACTGAGCCTCGTGTCAAAAAGTGCTCTGCAGGATCAGTAAAGAAATGATTGGCACAGAAAACAAGAGTTGGTGCTCTTCTCTGCTCCCCATCAGATGACCAAAGTGTAAGAAGTCAGTTAATATCTGTCACTGTGAGAATGTAGGGTAATTTGCAGTCTCACACAATGCAGGTGGAAGTGTAAAATGTCAGTCTCTTGGGAGAACATTCCACCGTATCCATAAAGATTTTAAGCGAGCATCTGAATGTTTGTATAATAAATTCAAAATATAAAAATACCTGCACAAGTGAGTATAAACATACATACCCCTTACATATGTGATATACTTCCCATGAGAAAGAAAAAAAGAGGGAGAGCAGAGGAGGGAGAACAGGAAGAAGGAAAAGAAATATTGGTACATTCAAAACTTCCAAGGTACTCCTCCCAAGGTATAATAGTATGTATACATTTACGTATGTCACAATTTTGTGAGTCCATCCTCCTGCTGCTGAACATTGGTGTTTCTAGTTTCCCACTATTATGTTGCACTTTAGTAGGTAATAGTAAAGTGTTTTTAAGGTGATTGTGCTAATTTACATTATTTTGGCACATACACTAGGAAAATAAACCCACTAACATTACTGGCAAATGATTTATAGATATTAGATCATGGGTCATCGCAAATTTCTTTACTGTAGCCTCCAAATTTTATAGAATAGCCATATATCAACAGTTTTAAATTCAGAAATGTCTCTATATACAAGCATAATTGCACATGCCACGAACAAACTATGAATATACATGGTCTGCTGTAATCTTCCCACCCCAACCCTCCATACCTCCAGTCCCCATTTTCCACCTCCAGCTCCAGTACAGTCTGCAGACTCTGGCAGCGCAACGCCTCCAAGGTGACGGTCACACTGCACTCCCCCAGAGGGTGAAGCTGGCCACTCGAAGGCTCAATGTCAAAGGGTGATACCTAGTGGATGAGGAAGATGAGGAATAACAACACGTGGGACTGCCCGGGCACCGAGGGCTGGCCATGCCCCCCAAGGCTCTCACCAAGCTGCTCCCAGCTCTCACGGAGCCACGTGGGGCCCCCAAGGAGGTAAGCAGGTGGGGGACCACAGCTGGGCCAGGTCAAGGGGACAAACACTGAGCCTCCAAAGTAAAGGGATAAGTAAAAGAGAGGTCTCCATGCCTCGGCCCACATCTAAGAGGCAGGAAGCAGAGGGAGGTACCCCGGGGGAGCAGGGAGAGCTGGGCTGGCAGTGGAGCCTCCAGCTCCGGGATGAGAGCCTATGAGCCAGGGCAGGGAGGTGCAGCGGCCCTCTGGGCAAGCCTGGGTCAGGACCTGGACAGCTTCAACCAAGGAGAGCCCTCAGGTCACCAGCCTAGGGGATGGGGGAACCTGCCACATAGCCACAGTTTTTTCCTTCGCTCCCACGTAGCCCTGTGCACTTCCCCTCATCCTTGCAGGATGGACTCATTCAGCCTGTAAGTCTGGCCTTCCCCCTACCAGACACCTAGACAGAGAGATACTGGAAGCGGAAAAAAAACCTCAGGTAGAAAAGTGTCTACAGCTGGGGAGGGCTCGCCACATTCCATCCTTCCTGTCCCTGGTGAGAGGAGGGGCACTCCTCCAAGTGAAAAGCCCTAGGGCCCCAGAGGGGCCACACTGGCTAGTGAGGGTGCCACGGGACATTAAAAGGTCACACTGGACAAGATGTAATCCCTCTCTGGTTCCTTCCTTCCGTGACAATGAGCTCTCTCAGGGAGAGATCTGGTCTCTCCTTTCCATGCGATTAGGCTCCTGGAGGTGCCACGTGGCCGGGCTTGCCCTCTCCCTCCCTTACCCCTACCCAGGCCCCGTGGTACAGACGTAGGAGGCTGTGATTGCTGGCTTCTGAGCTTCAGCCTCCCTGGCACTGCCATAAAAAAAGAAGGCTCTGTGTGCTTGCCAGAGCTCGGGCATTGGAATTTGGGTCAAAGCTCAGCCAAGGAAACAGCTAAGAAATGCAAACAAATCTTGAATTATCTTTTTGGAGTTTTCAAGGTTTGGGCCACCTGCCTGTGCCCAGATGCCACCTGCTGGCAGGTACTCAAATGGCAGGTACCACCCTAGGGAGCAGCAGAATCCTGGGTCAGTCCTCAGGGCAGGAACATGGCCCTAGCAACAGCAACCCTGGAGGCGTCATGACCAACGCAGCTGCCCATCCCCCCACCCCAATAAGGCTGTTCTTATGAGAGAGAAAGCTGGTCCTATATCCAACAGCAGAAAGGGGAACAGGAAGCGCTGCTAATTTGGGATTGGGGGATGAACTCAGCTGTGCAGGATGCCACCTCGGTGGTGGGGTGTGGTGGGCAACAGGGGGCAGCAGGCTTTTCACTCTGGCCTCAGAGCTCTGATCTGCACACACTGCACCAGGGCTGCAGTCCAGAGGCAACCCAAGGGTAAGCACTCGTGGGTGAGGCGGCACAGCGGGAGCCAGCAGTGCCCAACTTACACTCTCGCGTCTTTCTTCCAGGCAGGCTGGGCTCTCCCTCAGGTGCCACAAGGCGGGGAGCTGGCTGACATTTTGGATCTGAATAGAGTTCCTGGCTTTCTGTCCCAGGCGGAGCAGACCGAACTGAAGGGCTGAGACATTGATGACAACGGCAGGCCCCTGAGATACCCGGAAGAGCCTATCACTAGGCTGTCCGAGAGTGGGCTCTGTGTCCTACCCATGCCACCCCCCACCCCCCGCCGCTGCACAGCCCCCACCCGCAGACCTTAAAGGCTGCCTCAACGTGTAACACAACTGGCGAGGGGGAGTCTCTGATTTCACAGAGCAGGTCCTGGCTTGCTGGGCCAGGGACACCCCCGGTAAAGTTCAACTCAAAGTCCCCGACTTCATTGGGCTCTGAAAGAGAAAAACAGAAAGAACAGAAGTGAGGCGGTCTCCTTCTGTGGTTAGGACACGATGTCCAGACTTCATCCAGATGCTCACTTCATCTGCCACATGCCAAAGGCCTTGGCTGGAGCTGATGGCAAGACACCAAGAGCCTTCCAGCGGCCTCTCTAACTTTAATGAGTCCTCCGGAGCAGAGCACACCCTCCTGCAGCTCCCAGGTACCTATGACCCCTGCGCAGGGCTCCACTTCAATGATGTGACAGTCACTGATCTTCTCCCACATGTATCTGATGGGTGACTTGCTGTTGTTCCACATCTGAAAGACACCCCAATCCAGGCTGCCCTTTCACCTCAGATCTGTACCTGCTGAATGGAGTGGGATCCTGAGCTCACCCAAAGTCTGCTCGATACCCTCCCAGTTAATTCCTCACCACCCAAGGCTGCAGCCTTCCCTACATAACAGCATCCTTGCTGCTTACTGCGGGAATGTGGGTGCCATATCCTGCCAAGGACCTGTGAGTAGGGGTAGGTTCCACAGCCCTATTTCAGAGGATTCTGGAACACCGGTAAAATAAGATAAGGCATGCCTGGCCCAGGCATCTGTGCAAGCAACACTAGGTTTGAAGCCCTGGGCAGTCTCAGGCTCCATGCAGTGGCTCCTCCAGCTCTGTCTTCCCTACAGTTCATCATCTTCCCAGCCAGGCTGAGCAAGGAAGAGACTATGCCCTACCTTAAAATCTTTCTTCACATTGACGCCAATGTAGTTCTCCCCCGGAATGATGAGGGCATACGGTTCTAAAAGAACCTGGAAGGGCTCTGCTGAGCCTTTCACCTCGATTTCCAAGACAATCACGTTATCCACACAGTATGAGTAGTCCTCCGGGTTTTCTACCTCTGAGCTGAAGACAAACCCACCATGAGCTAGAAAACAACACAGCCTGGGAGCATACCCCTGCATGTCTGTCTCTGTCTCTGTCTTTCAAGATCTTTGATCTTGAAAAGACCTACAGTCCATGGTTCCTGAGCCCTGTACAATCAGAATCATCAGCCCATGCCACACCACAGCCCCCAGCCTGGGATCTGTGCACCAGGCCACCAGGAGACCCGCCCTGACCAGGAGCCAAAATTCTCCTAGCATTCAACATCACCCAAGCAGCATGAATTCAGTTATTCAAGGGAAGCAATAGGCCCAGGGTACAGCCCATGCTTCCTGGGGTGACCTACAGCTCTCCTAGCAAGTCAAGCCAACTCTGCACCCTATATGCTGAGCCCAACCTGGAGTAGGCTGTCAAGGCAAGTTTTAAAAATGCTTGAGGCCCCCAAAGCCTGCTGGGGCCAGGGTGATTATCCACCCCAGGTCTGGGGCCTGCCACAGAAGCACCCCCCCGTCCACCCAAATCCTGGTCCAGGCTCTACTCACCTTACAGGCTCAGGGACATCTTCCAGCACCATCTGCAGCACACTGTGGAAACGTCTCAGCTGCAAGACAAATACTGCACACTGAAAACAGGCATGCACTCCAGCCAGGCTGCCTGGAGAAAACTGGCACTGTCGCAGGAATCCCTCCTCCCCTTGGCCCTCCATGTAGCCCTGGGCTGCTTCTCTGCAATCTCATTCACACCCTTAGAAAGTAGGGACACTGCCAGCACAGGAGCCATGACTCGGGGGTCTACCTTGGCCCTGCCTTCTGGCAGGAAGAGAGACCCCTGAGGCTGACACTGGCCTTGGGGTGAGCCCTGAAGTGCACCCACGCCCATCTGGGTCCAAGTCTTGCTAACAGAAGCCCCAGACTGGCCCTGTGCTAACCGGGCCCTTGGCAGCCTGAACCTCATTCTGTCTAAAGGCTGCTGTGGGATGGGTGAGGTGGTGATGTTTCCTGACACAAGAGAACTGTGGAAGACACTAGGGTTAGGAGACAAGCCTGGGGTCCTGCTGCTGATGCATGCACATGGGATCAGGATGAGAAAAATGAGTTGCATCACCCTGCACACCAGGCACATGCTCGGGGGACATTCTTAGCTAAAGGCTGGACTTAAGAGTGCTCAGGTACCTTGTTAGGCCCAGCTGTGGCTTCAGTGTCACTAAAGAACATGGGCAGAGGGGCAAGATATCATGACCCAATCATGTGCAGCTGACAAGACACCCTTTTAACCTCATAAGGACAAAAGCTCAGGATGAACTCGTGGTCTGTGTGGGGGCTGAGAACCCCCTTTGCAGGCCTGATGGAGAAGGCAGTCTCCCTGTCAGGGTGGTACTTGATGTTGTCCAGGCTGTAGGTTTCTCCGGGCATGAGAGGCTGCAGGTTGGGCATCATGATCTGCCAATGGAAGGCCAACTCAACGTGCCTGTGGGGACAACCATGACAACAGACAGCAGATCTGAAGCTATGTCCCAATTGTATCAGGTCCTCCTACACATACCTGGCCTGCCCTGCTCCAGGAGTAAGCAGAAAAAAAGACAAAGGAATAGGAACTTACTACATCCAGCTGCAAGTCCTTCCCCTGGAGGAGCATAGAAGGGCCTGGGCCAGGGACTGCAGGTGGGTCAGGGAGTCCAAACTGGAAACCACGTAAAAGAGCTCCCTCCTTTCCATCCACCAGAGATGGAGGTAGGAGTTGTAGTGAATCAAGAGAAATGGTCAACTCCAGAAGTCATGCTCCAACCATTAACCTAAAGGGATCTAAGCATCCCTGGATATCAGGAAAACCTCCTGCAGTATCTCCTCCACATGTGTCTAGGGTTTGCCATATCTACCCCTCCCTGGACCTTGTCTCTAGCTATGCATTCCCAAGACAGTAAGATAAGTGCGCTTGGCTGCCCATAGGGACTGTGACAGTTCCATGGCAGTAGGAAGTACAGATTTCACACACGTTTCTGACAGGAAGCTGTCAATGGAGGAGGGACATCAGGCAAGTCCCACCTGCCACGCTGGGTCACAGAAGCCTGTGTAATGTCTGACAACAGGGAGAAGCCCTAGCTGGGAGTTCCCTGAGGTCAGTCCTGGTGGAATGGTGGTGCTTAAAGGGTGGTCAGGAAGCGAATGACAGTGAAGGCTGAACCCATAGACCTAATCTGTCTACCCCAGGCCTTGGATGCTTAGCCAGCATCAGGGCACTGGTGCAACTTGACCCTCTAGAAAACTGTTCCTGGCTCAGAATGGGTCAAAGTGATTTAGAGCAGTAATATGCCATCTCCAATATGGCAGCCACTAGCTACACATCGTGACTGAGCTCTTAAAATGTGGTTAGTGCCGCTGAGGAAGTGTCTATAAATTTATTTAATTTTAACTGATTCAAGTTTAAAGAGTAACATGTGGCTAGTGGCCATCAAGATGTAGAGTGTGAATCTAGATCCTTCCATCCAATCTGAATCTATCGTGGGCCTTGAATCCCCCTGGCCTTAGAAGGATGCTCCTGCCTCATCGGTAACTCAGGACCAGGTGAGGCAGGAGAAGGGATGCATGCTGCGGGGTGTGCACAGGGGCCACTCACGTTGCATTTCTGATAATCAATTGTTTCCTCGAAGTGGACTGAAGGTTTTCAGGCTCAAATCGAACGAAGTATTGAGCTGTTAAGTCTGTCAGCTCTCCTGGGTCTGGTTGACTTTTTTCACCAGAAATATAGATTAGATCCAAAGCAATGAGCTGCCCAGTTCCTGACGAAGTGGGGTAGTAAGGTTAGTGAAGTTTCCATCCTCCACATGCAACCTGCCTTGCCCATAGTCCCCAGACATGTAGAGGAAAGAGACGTGTAGAGGAAAGAGACGTGTAGAGGAAGAGGGCCATTAGCATGACATTCACATCCTCACTTCCTCACAGCCAGAAAGGAGGTGATTTTGGGAACCTCTCATATAGCAGGCATTCAGTTTAATGCCTGCCAAGTGTAACTGGATGGACAAAAGGAAGAAAAGAAAGAAAGAAAGAAAAGAAGGAGAGAGGATAACGGGAAGGGAAGACAGATGGGTGGGCATCTTTGGGCAATTCAGCAGGATGAGCCTTCCAACCTTATAGAAAGTTCGAGGTGCCTCTGGTGATTTATGTGAATCACTGGCAATTCCTCAAAGGCAAACAAAGTGACTTTAAAAGTGAAGCAATGAAAGATTTTGCCTCAGGTTTCCACTTGCCCTCACTGCAGGACTCCTCAGACTGACCTGGAGGCCACACTGGCTTGGATCTGACCAAAGCAAGGGGCTGAAAACTACAGCCTGGTGCCTGGAGGCTGCCACATCCCCAGGGTGCTTGCTCCCCGACACGTGGTGAGTACAGCCACCCTGCTGCCAGCCACCCCCACCCAGGAGCACATGCAAGCCCACCTGCGATCACCAGCTCCTTTATCTGGCAGTTGTCACACAGGATGATGAAGGTCTGCTCTGTCCTTCCCAGGCTCACTGGTAAGAACAAAACCTAAAGGAGAGAAAGGGTACCCTGGCAGCCTCACTCAGGGCCCCTCCCACCTCTTCTCCTCCTGTCAGACATGCACCCCTCTGCTCTCTACCTTTCCCTCCTCTCCTCTTCCTCCCCGCTAGCTTACCCCAAAGACCAGAGGTTTCAACCTAGCCTCCTTTTGCTTCCCACAGTAAGGCAGGGAGTATGTTGAAAGGATATGAATGGAAAGTTCAAGAAACAAATGACATGCAAGCTCATTCCTAATAAAAGAAATGTAAATGAAGACCACCAAGAACAGCTTTTCTCTCATCATACTGGCAAAGAGCACCAAGTTAACTGTCATAAATGCAGTGATGGTGTTTTCCCCGGTTTTTTTCCCAAAACTCTCCCTTACCTACAGTCTCTGGTAACCACTGTTCTACTCTTTGTTCTATGAGTTCTGCTTTTTAAGAAGAACAACAGGTAAGTGAGATAATATTTGACTTTCTGTGTCTGTCTCACTTCACTTAACATAACATCCTCCAGGTTCATCCATGTTACTGCAAATGACACAATTTGCTTCTTTTTAAAGGCTGAACAGTATCCTATTGCACATCTATA
>NW_004955421.1:4862232-4917073 GCF_000276665.1 Chinchilla lanigera | reverse complement strand
TTTTTGGTTTTTCTCCGGTACCGGGAACCGAACTCACGACCTTGCGCTTGCCAGGCAGGCGCTTTGCCGCTGAGCTAAATCCCCAGCCCCTAGTTTTAATTTTTTTTGAGACACCTCCACACTATTTTCTGTAATCGCGGCACTACTTTACATTCCCACCAACAGTGTACAAGTGTTCCCTTTTCTCCACATCTTCATCAATGCTTGTTATCTGTCATCTTTTGGATAACAGCTATCCTAACAGACATGACATATCTCACTGTGGTTTTAATTTGCATGCCCCTGAGGAGTGACATGGAACATTTTTTCAAATGCTTGTTGGTCATTTGTTGTCTTTTTTAAAGAGATGTCTATGTAGATCCTTTGCCCTTTTTAAAGCCAGATTGTTTTCTTGCAATTGTATTGTCTACATTTTTTACGTACTTTGGATATTAACTCCTTACCAGCTGTAGGTTTTACAAATATTTTCTACATTCCACAGCTCATCTCTTTACTCTGTTGATTGTTTCCTTTGCTGTGTAGAAGCTTTTTAGTAATTCCATTTCACTTTTGCTACCATTGTTTTTGTTTGCTAGAGCTTTCCCTGTTTTCCTCTAGTAGTTTTATAGTTTCAAGCCTTATATATAACCTTTTAATCCATTTTGAATTGAATTTTGAATATGGTATGAGACAACAGTCTAATTCAACAGTCTAATTTCGTTCTGATAAATGCATTGATGTTACATCTTGATTTTCTGCAAAATAATCTAGAGAGGCAGAGTGGAAGTTGGCTGAAGGATATGAAGAGTGTACATGTAATATAATTGCCCAAGAGCTGCTCGTTGATAAAGCTGAGAAGTACAAGAGAGGTCATTAAACTATTCTCTTTGCTTTTGTGTATGCTTAAAACCATCCATGATAATAATGCTGTTAGTTTTGATAACACATTGTACGGCAAGGGTGTAAGAAAACAGGCATGAATATATATTGTTAGAGGTATGATCTGGTACAGTGCACATGGTGAGGATTTTAGCAACTTGTTTCACCACTATGAAAGCATGGACTCCAAAATCTACAAGTCCACTTCAGAGACAATACTACAGCTAGACTCATACTTGGATAGAGTGATGTATGTATAAGTTATTTGCTGAAATATCTCAAGATTAGGGGAAAAAAATCTTGTCGGTTACTTCCTTGTTGCTGAATCAAAATATCCGACACCCACAAGTTCAAGGAGGAAAGGTTTATTTTAGCTCACATTCTGTAGAGGTTTCAGTCCATAGGCAGCTGGCCCCAAGGCTGGGAGCTATAGCAGAGGAGAAATAGTTCATAGCATGGCATGCAGAAAGGCAGCAAGCAGCACACAGTGAGCCTGACTTCTTCTTGTCCCTTTATATTTCATCCAACTTATAAGCCTATGGTTACTCTTCTCTCATTGCTGAGACAAAATACCTAATGCCCAGAATTAAGGAAGGAAAGGTTTATTTAGTTCACAGTTTGTGGAGGTTTCAGTCCATACTTGGCTGGCTCCAAGGCAGAGTGGCACACGGCAGAGGGCAATGGTTCATGGGGGCAGAAAACCACGAAAGTAACAAAAGCAAAAAAGGAGAAGCAGCAGAGAACAAGCCTCTTTCCTTCCCTCATATTGTATGCAGGCTGCCCAGCCCAGGGTGGGTGTAGCACTCACACCCATAATCCCAGTACTGGACTGTGAATGAATCACAAACTCTAGAAGCCTGCCCCATGACTGCATGAGGCTTTGAGGGGACATCTAGACACAAACCACAACAGCCTGTTGGTGTCATCCACATCCAAGGTGGACCTTCCATTATCAACACCCAGAACTATGCTAAACCAATTTAGTTATCACACATCCTTAATCACAGTATCACACACTCATGATGCAGCCTTCTCCCAAAAACCCCACCTATGAACTCATGAGGCTTTGAGGGGACATCTAGATACAAGCTGTAACATCTTCATGCCTATCAGTAGGGGACTAAAAAGCTAAATTATGGTTCACTCGTGGTAGAATACTCTGCAGTTGTAAAAAACATGAGAATGATCTCTAAGACAATGTTAAACAGCAAATATATAGTGCAGAACAGAGTATGTGAAAGAAAAACCCATGTGCAGTCACTTATTTTACCTAAAATATCCCTGGAAGGGCCCACAGAAAACTGGTCAGGGTGTGGGTGGCCACTGGCATGGGGGTGGGGAATAGAAAGGAAAGGAAGCACTTCTCTGCTTACCTATTTCCATCTTTTTGATTTGTAACCATTTGAATTTATTTATTATTTGGAAATATGAATAAATTTTAAAACACAAGCCAAAAAATATATAACAAATGGAAAGAGGGAAACCTGCCCAATTCTCTCACTGCTTCCCAAAGAGTTTTGTTGCTACCTTCTTTGTTTCCTTAGGTCACTCCCATAATAATATGGACAAGCAACATTTAGACCTCATGATGGAAATGCTAGGTTTGTCTGCATTTGCTTTGTGAGAGAAATCAGAAGGTAATGAAATGAGATCACCCTGTAGAACGCAAGAATACGCACCTATCTAGAGTCCACTAAAGCTGGGACCTGGGATAGGAGTAGATGCTCGGTTATGAAAACACAGAAGCAAATGTTTTCACGTAGTAGTTGAGGGCAGAGACATGAGCAGTCATAAAAAGGAAGGAATATATGCCAATGTCTGGTCACCTACCTCCAGTAACATGGAAAGCCCCGGGGCCAGCTCAAACATGGAAGGCCTGACTCCAAAAGGAGGTCGTCCAACAAAACCAGTGCTTGAAACAGCCTTAAAGAAAAGCAGAACATTACATAATGGTGTGCAAGAAATTATAAGACCCAGGGCTCAAATTAAAATCTTCTCCTAATATTTATTTTGGTATTTGAAGGCTCTTAAGGATCATCCAGTTCCAAGTCAATGAAGAAATTATAGCTCACTCATCAGCACACATTTACTGACCTTTACCAAACACCAGAGGAGTCATGAAGGTTAAGGACAACTAAGTCACAGAGAACCTGTAAAGAGCTAACTCCTAGCAGGAGGTGCAAAGGATGCCATTGCCAAGTGTTTGGGATGAAAGCAAAAAATAAGAAGGTTCTCCCAAAGCACAACTTCCTTTTCCTCCTCAGCACCCTGGGTCAGTGGTGCTAGTGTATATGTCTGCCTCCATTACCGGTGCACCCTTGGCTATAATGAGTTCTTGAATCATGAGGGCAGCTGTCATCTTGTTAGCAGAGCTGCAACCCCAGTCCCTACAAAGAGAACACGAACCTAGGCCTACAGGACCCTGGCAGGTAACAGAAACGAGTGAAATGCGTTTCTTAGATCGCGTGGTCCTGTGACTCTATTACAAGCTCTGGACATAAGGATTCAGAGGATTTTCCCTACTATAAGATAAATAACCGTATATTCTGATGATCAGAATATTCTGGTGTCAGACTGGGGCTGCCTGGCAGTGGTAGAGCCCAGGCAAGAGGACCAAGCACACAGGCCCTACCACCAGCTCCAGCTAACAGGGTCATAGTGAGTCCTGGCCCAGGCTTGCACAGCTTCCAGTTTTCCAGAGACTGGAATTGCAGGTGTATACGTGAAACCTCCCCACTTTAAGGCTTGGCTCAAACATGTTTTTTAAGCACTGTGCCAAATAAATACCAACAAAATTCAGCCAAAGAGCTGCCAATCTGTGGCCTCTGATATAATCAGACATTTGTTATGATAATGAGGGAGTACACGAGTGAGTGAAGTCACACTTGAGCCAGGCCTTGAAGGGTAACAGAGGTTAGACACCTGCCTAGGATCAAGCCAGTGTTAGTGGCAAGCACCAGAGTTATCGTCCTGGACTCCATATATATTCATCCTCACCGGGACCTGGCAGTTGGACACAGATTAACAACATTCTCTTGTCCAGTGTTTCCAGTCCTGGCACTATCTAGCATCTCACTCCAGGGTGTTATTTCCTTTGATGGACTTACTTTTTTTTCAGGTAGCAACAAATGATCACTCACCGTGAAACTTATTGGCGGCCAGATCTCTTTGGGCATAATATGGAATTTGCCAGCGCTGAAGCCTACATTTCTGCACATGAACTTGATCATCTTTATTCCTCCAATGAGGCAGTAACCACAGTCCAGTAGTGGTGACACTGCAGCCACAGAAAAGATGTGGAAGAAGACAACATGTCACTCAGGTTGGACCCAGTTGTCCCTGTTCCCCTGAACTTCAGCCAGGGCTCAGAGCAGCTGTGGCATGAGGTAAGGGCCCCTGCTGAGCACCGAGAGCAGAAAGAATGAATGGGGACGTGGCCTGAGCCCCGTACACCTGGGCTCTGCCCTGGCTGTTGCTGGGCCACATGCGACTCCATCCACTCCTGGATAAAGCAGTGAGAGGCAGTAGCCACTGTGAACTCAGCCAAGACCAGCATGACCCAGGGGTTGTGGCAGAACTAAGAAGGATCAGAGTCCAACTTCCACTGTGCCCAGCTGAAGGGGCTCATCACTGAGGCTTAGCTGAAGCACCTTTTCCCAGGACCCCCCCACCCCACCGCCAGCCACGGAGGCAGCATCTACCACGGACTCCTCAGAGTGCCCCAGCTCGGCATCCTTGCCTCCTCATAGCACAGGCCACTCAGAGGTGTTCGCAAACCAGCAATACTTGCGCTGGAGTTAGCTGGGCTGCAGCCTCCTCCCCTGCTGCATCAGCCTCCACTGGGAAAACCAAATGCAAACCAGAAGATTGGGACCTGACACTGGGACAGGGTGCAGAAGCAGCTAGCAGGTTGCTCCTTAGCACCTTGAAGTCCCTGCGCAAGAGGACCAAGCTCTATGCTGCTACCGAAAAGCCCTGAGAGGCAGACTGTCCTTATGGAGACTCTCCAACTCTGACTTGATCCCTGAGTAAGGTGTAATGCAAACTCACAGGTCAGCACAGGGGGTGGTCTCCGGGCCTGCAGGGGGATCAGTAGCTTGTGAGCTGACTGGGTCTCAACTAAAATGAAATCATCAAAATCCCCAAGACAATCAGGAATAAACTGGACAGTGTACTGGCAGGTCATTCCAGGAGCCACCATTCCACCTTTGCCTGGGAACATCCCTGTGAGTGACAAAAGCAACCGATGAGAATGGGGAACAGTACTCACGGGGTTGGGCTCAGCTGCCTCACAGGGCAAGCACAGCGGGAGCTGGCTGTGTGAGTCAATGCCTTTGCGCCAAGGTCAGGCAAATAACAGAACCACCAGGTGTGCTGGGGGCAGACTTACAGGGCAGGGACTCCAGGAAGAACACCAGGGCCCAAAGGGGAGTGAGATGGTCCATCTGCAATGGTTAAGTAGAGCCATGCCTGGCCCTGTGGCTTAGAATTTATCTCATGGGCAGCAGAGTATTTTGAGATTTCTGAGCAGAGAGACAGGGCTGGAGTTGCTCTTGAGACAAACACTGGCATGGAAGCTGGAAGGCTGGCTGGAGACTGGCACGGTGAAGTGAGCACTGGGGAGGACCTGACCACGGGCAGTGATAGCACGAAGGGGGAAATGGCAGAACCAGTGCCTGGAGCGGGGATCAGGAAGAGGAGCTGTCAAGATGGTAGGTCTTCACTGGGAGGAGGGCAGGTCCCCAGCAACTGGTGAGGGAGAAGAGGATGAGCTCAAGACAAGGGCAGTCAACAGGGCTGCAGGGGTCAGTAACTGCAGCTAATCCACCACATAGTCTTGAGGCTAAAAAGATACCTCGCTGAACTCACCCAACCCCAGAGCAAAGTATGGAGTGGAAGGCGGGAGGACTCGCAGGTAGCGGCTGGATGCAGCAGTATTCTGTAGCGTGATCACCATCTGTCCAAAAGGGAAAGGTGATCTCTCTTAGTGACATTTAAGGACACAGTGCTACTGAGCATGGTGGCACATGCCTGTAATCCCAGCACTCAGGAGGCTGAGGTAGGAGGATTGCCACAAGTTCAAGGTCAGCCTGGTCTACAAAGTGAGTTCAAGGCCAGCCTGAACTGCATAGTGAGAACCTCCCCGCACCTCAAAAAAGCAAGGACACAGTGCTATGATGTCTGACATTTACTTTAAGTAATATGGAAAGAGGGAAGAGGCATAAATGAAATATGCTTTGCCCCTCATGGTAAGCATTAAAGCTGTGTAATTAATGACGGGAACATGGAGATTCATTATGCTATTCTACATTTTTGTTTGTTTGGAGATGTTTCCATAGTATAAGCTAAAATACAAAGTAAAAATAATGGTAGGAGTAGATCTGACCTATTCTTTGTTCTATTGCTTAGAATAACAACTACAGTCCCTCAGTATCCAGGGCGGATTGGTTCCAGGACCCCAGAAGATTCCCTAAATCCACAAATGCTCAAGTCTCTTACAAAAAACAGAACAGCGGGGTGTAGTGGCGCATGCCTGTAATCCCAGCACTCAGGAGGCTGAGGCAGGAGGATCGTTGCGAGTTCAAGGCCAGCTTGAGCTACAAAGTGAGCTCAAGGCCAGCCTGAACTGCATAGTGAGACCCTGTCTCAAAAAGACAAAAAATTTTTTAAAAAAAACAATGCAGTTCTACCATATAACCTATGTACATCCTCCCTTACTTTAAACAATCTAGATTGCTTATAACAGCTAATAGAATAGAAATAATCTACTATATTGTTTAAGCAATAATGACAAGGGAAAATCCATACGTGTTCAGTACAGATAAACATTGTGAGCCTAACCAGGACATCAACCAGACTCCAGATGAAACATATTCAAGTGAAATGGTGGTTTCTTGTGGCAGGGCACACCGACACGTCCTTCCTCCAGGAGGATTCAACATAGCGCCTCAACAGCAAACTCAAGTTTTGTTTGTTGGAATTTTTTGGATTTTGTAAATATTTTCAGTTTACTGTTGGTTGAAGCCATAGATGTGGAACTTGCAAATAACAGAGGGCTCACCACACAATCTATGTAGCTCCGCCTCTGTGCCCCAGTGGCTCTCAAAACTGAGAAAGAGGGAACTGCTTCTACTTAACAGCTGAAGAGCCTGAAGACCAAGAAAGATCCTCAGCTGCTGAGCTGAGATTTGAGCCCAGGACATCTGGCTCCAGAGTTCTGCCAACTTCACCTCACTTACTGTCCTCTTCTCCGCATATCACTTTTGGCCTTCTTTCCATAGGCCCAGACACTGTATTATAACTGGGGCTCTCTCTATGACTCAACTACCCAGCTCGGATTAAACCCCATCTTCTCTTCTCCCTGCTCCAGGCAGAAAATCCCTCTAAAGGCAAGGCCTGGAATTAACTCCACAACACCACCCACTAGCAAAGAAGAGAAGTTCGCAGCAAAGGAGAGGAACTCAAAGTAGATACACATCTATTGCTTCTATTTTGTGAAACATACCAGAAATGGGTACAAATTATAACAGAATAAAAGCCATGTTTCCATCACCTGGTTTAAGAAATAAAACATTAGATATGCATTTGAAGCCCTCCACCAGCCACTCATTAGATAATGTCTATACAAACTTGAAATATGCCTTCACACTTTTCTTAGATATATACTCCTAAATAAGCATTTAAGTCCCTTTTTAAAAACCTTTTATTGCAGTACTAGAGATGGAATCTTGGGACCTTTGCATGCTAAACAAGTTCTGTAACACTGAGCTAGACCCTCAAACCCTTAAATTTGTTTTTTCCATCACAACCTTTTGTACCAAGCCATCTTTGAACAGGGTCAAAATTGAGAGAGTACTATTTCATCATTTTAATTTTCACTTCTCTATTATTAATGATGGTGTGCATCTTTTCATATGTTTATTTGCTCTTTGGGTTTTCTCTTCTATAAGTTGTCTGTTCACATCCTCTTACAATTTGCTGTTGTATAGTCTGTCTTCTTATTGGTTTATAAGAGTTCTTTATATATGCTGGATATTAATTTTTTTTGAGACAAGGTCGCACTATGTAGTTCAGGCTGGCCTTGAACTCATGGCAATCCTCCTGCCTCAGGTTCCTGAGTGCTGGAATTACAGGCATATGCCAACGGTAAAGGATAGACCTGGCTGATATTAACTCTTTATAAGGTAGGCATTATAAACACCTCCAAGTTTATAAAATTGTATTATCTTTTGATGTAGTTTCTAAAAATATTTATTTGATTTCATTGGTGCTCAACCCAGGGTCTCATATGTGCTCAGGTCATTTCTGCAATTTTCATATAAAATGTGTCAACCATTTATGGTTTGTGCTTCAGTCTTACAAAAAGTCTTTCCATACTTCCTATATGTTGGATTTTTTTCTAACAGTGCTGTTCTTTTACCTTGAGATCTTTCTGGCAACTCTGTGGTGGGGAGTAGGGAGTATTTTCTAGATGGCAGAAGATGAAACTCAGTTTTCTATCTTCAGGTCTACACACATGCATGGACTAGCCCTAGAAGAGTACATACTGATCCCTCACTAGAGCTAGTTATAGTCACTGCTGTCATTATATTGTGATATGTTCAAAAAGCAGCTGCTCCTCACTTCAGCTGAGGCAAGCCTGGCTTCCAGCCACACAAGGAAAACTTTTAGCTAATGAAAGGCAAGAACCAGGGGTGTATAAGCTTATTAGGGGCCGTCCCACAAGACGAAACAGTCAATTGCACTTAATGGTGGGCAGCTCAATAACACCTTCTCATAAAGCTCTTTCTCTTCCATCTCTTTTCTCTCCTGCGTCACTTGAACGGTAAAGGATAGTAAATAATCTTGCTATTTCAGGCTCTGCTTTATGGGGAACCTGGACTATGGTAGTCAGTACCAGACGATCCTCAGCCAGAAGACTCTTAGGATGAGATTCTAGCGTTCACTTACTCACCAGTGTGGTGGAAATGAAGAACAGCAGGCAGGAAGTAGGGTATGAGGACCCTGGTGTGGAGGCATCACAATTATTAACGCTTCCACCAGTGGTCAGGCAGACATCTAGGCAGAATGTATGGTAACTTGGGTGGCTTCAAGGTCTGAGGCAGTGGTAATTAGGAATGTAGGGGAGACTGACTGGCTTTCCTTAACAACCCCAGAAGCCTTGGAAGGGAAAATCACAGGCTAGGGCAGCTAGGGCTGCCATCTCAACCTCACTTTAACCCCCATCCCTCCCCTTGCCCAGTGAAGACATTCCTAGCATTCCTCAGTTACTCACGGGGCTGTATGTGTATTTTTTTAATTCCTGTTTGATTTGGTTTCCTGTTTTTTACCTACTATTTGTGTACCTATGTTCTTAAGTAAGAATGACTCATGGCTTTTGATTTAGTGAGGGTAATATTAGGAGAATAATGAGGATGGCTCCCTCTTTTTCCAGTCTATGAAACAATGTATATAAAATACAGATTAGCTTGAATGTTTGATACTATATGTTTGTAAAATTATTCTATGCCTGTTTTAGGTTTTGGTTTTTGTGGAAAGTTCTTTGCAAGTTATTTTCATCATAGCTGAACAGCCTTTTAGTTTAAAAAGGCAGAGAGTTGTACAAGGTTTTGAAAATAGAAATCCTTCCCTTTCCCCTGGACTCCACCCTGCCACCTCCCACTCTCCAAGGATACTTTTTCTCTCTTGTTTTGGTATTTACTTCTATGTCTCCAAATAGCACACTACTTTACTTTTAACACTAATTATGGACAGATAATATGGACACTCTCTTCCCTCACCCATATCCGATTCAGCCTAATTGGATAACAGACCCTTCCTGTCTGTCGTATTCCTGGCTAGATCAAGAATTAACATTTACACTACAGTTACCGTGTCAGTTGACCAGAAGACATACAGCAATTCCTTCCCCTCCCTTGTACAACTTTTTACTTTCCTGAGGCTAATAATCAACTAATTATTATCCTTGCTGTGTACTTATCAATAATTCAGTCCTCCACTACTCTACAAATCTCTTCCCCAGATGTCCAGATGTATCAGGGAATCTTATCAAGGCCACCTGTATAAATTAACCTCTCCTAGAGCCTTGTGAACATTTTATAATCTTGGCTAGTTGCCCACCACACCAGCTAATAAACTATCAAGTAAGATAAAGCACTTGGCAGTTCTAAGACACATCCACACATTCTTTGGCACTTCTCGCATATGTCAAAGGTAGATGCTATTTAGGTATCCGTCCCTTGAATGTGGGCCAAATTTAGTGACTTGCTTAAAACCCACAGCAAGCAGTGTTATGTAGCTCCCAAGGTTAGGTCATAAAAAGTGATGCATCATGCTCGCTAGAATTCTTACTTTGAGTTGCCATGGAAGAAGTCTGATAACCCTGAGGCCACCACACTGTATGGAAGCCCAGACCACTTAGAGAGGCTCTATTTAGGTGCTCTGGCAGACCACCTCTGCACCAGCTCCCCTGTGAGGGAAAGTGCTTCAGACCGTTCCAGCTCCCAAACTTTCAAGTCACCCTGGAAAGCGCTGACTCCTTCCAGCTATATCTCAAACACTGTGGAACACGTCACTCCCGTTGTGCTCTATCTGAATTTCTGACACAAAGAATCTGTAAGCATGATAAAATGGTAGCAAAGCTTCAGAGAAACTGGTTTCCCAGCAACAGTAACTGCAAAATACTTTAACAAGTATTAACCCTGTCGTTCCTTCACCACTGCCTGCACTGGATCTCTTATTCCCATACTTCACGTCCTCTTCTTTCCTGGTTTACTCATGTCCACTCAGGGAGAGTGTTCCCTGGGAGCTTCCTAGAAAGCATGTACGGGACATAAATTTTTAAAGACTGAAAATTTGACATCTTCTAATCTTGACTGGTTGCTTAAACTTTATAGTGTAGCTGGTTAATAACTGCTATGTGCACAGCCCAAAAGACAAAAGGTACATTTCCAGGAGGTCTCACTAGATATAATTAAATCTATATAATAGACTATGGCAGATTGTATTTCCCAAAAATAGCCACAGTAATATGTCTGTTCAAACATGCTCTTCTAGAGCCTTGTCACGCCCAGTCGATAAGGGGTGTGTGTGTCCTTATATTCTGCCTTCCCTTTTGGAGAGGCTTGGGCTGGGGAAACCAGTGACTGTATTCAGGAGAAGCCCAAGCTGACCAATGTGGAAAAGCCTTAGGGAGAGGCTCGCAGGGAAGCTGAGGTCTGAGCTGAGAGCTGGCAACAACCTCAAGACGGGGGAATGAATGAGACTTCAGATACTCCCACCCCACCTCCACCTCCACCTCACCCCACACTCGCCCCATCTTCTGTCTGAGGCTCCAGGTACTATACAGCAGAGACCCCTGTGGTGTCCTATCTGCTCAGCAAGCAGAGGCTATTTGTCACCCACTACTAAGGCTTGGATCAGCTTATCTCATGGCTACAGAAACCAGAGCACTGAATATATTAAAAGAGACACTAATGAAAATTGCTCTTAAAACCATGTGATAAAGGATCATTTCAAGTATTTGTTTGTTTGTTTTTTTCAATCAAGTATTCTTAATCACAAATAATGTTCTTAAGTATCAGAACATAAGACATCAGGAATATATGCCTCCCGGTGCATAAGTGCTTAGTATCCTGCAACTGGACATCCAGTCACCCTGGAGAGCTCTCCCTGTTGTGTGCCAAAATGCCCAGAAACAGAAGATTTCTAGAAAAGAATTTTATTCCAGGGGCTGGGGATTTAGCTCAGCGGCAAAAGTGCCTGCCTGGCAAGCGCAAGGTCGTGAGTTCGGTTCCCGGTACCGGAGAAAAACCAAAAAAAAAAAAAAAAGAATTTTATTCCAACATTCTTCTGATGACTGTGGAAGAAGGGAGGTATAAGCATGGAATGGAGGAAGGTCTGTAGAATTACAGTTGTAATTAGAGTTATCATAGGAATTCATAAGTTTATCTACATAGGTCTATTTATACATATGTGTGCATGTATGTATACACACACACACACACACACACGTGTATAGTCAAATCTGTGAAAATGACATTCCTCCCCACCTGTTTGTTGAAAACCTCTGGAAGCAATTATATCCCAGTGAGCAGACCAAGTGCTTAGCTCTTGATTTCAAAACTATTCTCTATTAAAAGAAACCAGAGCTTCTAGAAAACTGAGTCAAAAACTGAAAGGAAAAAAAGTATGTAGGGTAAGCCTGGAACATCTCATAATGCCAGAGGTTGAGTAAGCCCTGAAACAATGCTAGGTTGTATCACAGAACACAGGGACAACTCCTGAGGCTCCTACTGGGCAAGTCTGGGATGCTTGCAGAATCAGAATGAACACTGGCAGCAAATGAAATGCCTTAGTTTAGGGTAGATGACCTATTTCCTTATCCAGAGTGGTTCTAAACACTGCACGTGTCCTTGAATACTGACCAACAAAATGAAGTCTACACACTTTATAGTACCAAAACCCTTACTTTGAAAAGGATGAAACAGCGGGCTGAGGATTTAGCTCAGCGGCACAGCGCCTGCCTGGCAAGCACAAGGTTGAGAGTTTGATTCCCAGTACCAGAAAAAAAACAAAACCAAAAAAAAGGATGAAACAACCAATTATTTAAGGAGGAAAGAAACAAGTAGTTAACCAAAACTGAACAGATCCTTAAGATGTAGTCTCTTGATTAGATCTATACTAACCAAAAAAATTATGTACGAAATAGGATTCAAATGTCTCTTTTAATATTTATAATTGCCCTTATATATTTTGCCCTCCTCTACTGTGTGACATTTAAGGGTTTAAATGTTGCTATACAACCCATGTTAAAGTGGCATCCAAAAATGAGACCACATTGGACACTAAAGCCCTTATTGTTAAATCCTGTCCTTCTTAGTCTCCTCCAACCTGTGACAATTCTTCCCTCAGCTTTTCCTTGTTGTCAATGACCTTCCAACCTTCAAAGACTGCTGAACAGTTATTTTGTAATATGTCCTTCAATTCTGAGGGTTACATTGAAGTTATACATTCTTGGCAAAAGCACCATAGTGGTGCTATCCTCTTCTCACTGTGTCATAGTAGGGGTAGGAAGGGTTGATGTGTCTTCTTAGTTGTGATGTTAACTTTAATTGCTTGTTTAAAGTGGCGTCTGCCAGGGTTCTCTGTTGTACAGTTATTATTTTTCTTTTCATAATTACTAAATTTGGGGGGTAGATTACGCAATTATCTGTTTCTGCTGAAATTTATACCCTTAATTTTAGCATCCATTGGAACATTGTTGCCTGAAGAAATTACTGCTGTGATATTCAATAATGACTTACATTTCTGTTTTCTGTATTAGTCAGAATTCTGAAACAGTGACAGTCCCTTCACCCTCACTTACTTGCTGACTCTTGCATTTACTTACATCACTAAGCACTCACGGATATTTCTTTGGGTTATAATCTAATGCCATCATTATTTAATTTGTCGATTGAGTTGTTCCCTCTTTCAACACTTGGAACTCTGTCCTGTGATGCCTCCCAACCACCCATCTCTTTTTTTAGCACTTCTTGCATTCTGGCACCACAAGATACTGTTAAGTTCAAAGAATGAACAAAGTGTTTTCTTTAACGTTCAGGATATAGAACTGGCATACATATCTGCTTTTGCTATGAGTGATCAAGAAGTTTCTATATAGTATGGATATGCATACATTCTTTACTGTGAAGCACAATCCATATGTGCGTGAGGGCGATGTTGTTATTAGGTCCATTTGCCATTGCAGCTGGTGAGTGGAGCTGGCAGCTGCTAACCTTGATCTGCACCTGATTCCCCAGGATGGTAGGAAGCCAGCATTAAGAAAAAAGCTGGGGAAAGGTATAAGGAAATCTCCCTTAGAGAAAACCCTGCATATACTGTTAAGAGGCAGAAGAGAGTAGTGAGAGGAGATATTAGTGTATGATTATGGCTCCAAAGGGGGGGAAAGGAAGACTCAAAATGCTACACTACTATGTAAAAGAGTATAGGGAAAAGGAGATAAGAAGAGACATTTGAGGGAAAGGTTTTTAAATAGAAAATTGCAGCTAACAAATATAGATGAATAACAACACTAGAAATACCATTTTGTGACCTCTAATTTTTAAAAAATGGTTGCAAGCAACAATCATCTAAGGCTGCTACCCTTTAAATGAAATGTTGATAAGAATTTTATAAAGAGTAAGTCAGGCTAACAACACCTTCAGCCATTCATCATAGGTACTAGAAAGCCTAGATATGCTTGTTCCTCACACAGTACAGTAACAAATAATCAGCACCACCAAGAAGTACTTCTGACAAAAAGAGAAAAACGTGAAGTCCAGTGCAGTGGCGCACAGCTGTGGTCCCAGTACTCGAGAGACGAGGCAGGAGGATTGCTTGAGTGCAGAAGCTAAGTGCAGCCTGGCAACACAATGAGACCCGCCATCCCAAAGAAAAGAGAACAAGGGAAGAAGAAAGGAAAAGAGAGAGAAAAAAACAGGGGAGGAGGGAAAGAGGGAGGGAAGAAGAAAAGAAGGGGAGAGGAAAGAAGGAGAAAAAGAATTGCATCTGAATCTAACCAAACCTCTCCATCTAATTACCAGTTTATGGGTGACATGGAGAATAAAAGAACATGTTTAATGTCACCATAATAAGGCAATTAGCCAAATCCAGGGAGCAAGAAATTACAGTTTCTTCAACAAATAAATAGCATTTTTAAATAGCAGAAGGGGCTGGGG
Source organism: Chinchilla lanigera (assembly GCF_000276665.1). NCBI lineage: Eukaryota > Metazoa > Chordata > Mammalia > Rodentia > Chinchillidae > Chinchilla > Chinchilla lanigera. The sequence continues at coordinate 4,902,494 of NW_004955421.1, read as the reverse complement.
ATTTAGCTCAGCGGCAAAAAGCGCCTGCCTCGCAAGCGCAAGGTCGTGAGTTCGGTTCCCGGTACCGGAGAAAAACCAAAAAAATAAATAAATAAATAAATAAATAAATAAATAGCAGAGTGTGGGGGAAGAACTGTTCTCAACTAAGGGAGAATAGAGTTATTCTTAGTCAAACGCAATGTTTAGTATTCAAATCAACTGACTTCTTAATCAAATGGAGGAAGATCAATAGGGTTACATATTAGTTGGCATTAATGAATCCCTGTTCATATCCCTGAGTGTGAGTATAGTATTAAGGTTGTTTTCTAAAAGTCCTTAACTATTAGAGATGTTTACATAAGTAATAACTGAAGAATGGCGTGTTCTGTAGATGTTCCCCTAGAACACACATAAATGGGCACAGGGCCACACACGGGAAGAAGCTATGGAAATTGTAACAAGTGAAACCAGATTTGTAAAATGTACAATACTGCTGAGGCTGGGTAATGAGTCTATGAGGGTTTATTACCATCTTTTCCTTAATTTTGTATATGGCTCAAAATTATAAAGATTTTTTTAAATAAGAAAGGAAATGGGGTAAGGTCTTTAATGAATTAAAATTTCTACCTCATAAACTGGTCCAATTTCATAATTTGTGAAAAACACAATCGATGGCTTAGCTAGGAACACTGGAGTATTGGCACAACTGTGGGAGGGAAGAGGGGAGAAAAAGACTGTGAGTTTCAGCTACACAACAAATACCACGCAGTGATTGAATAAAGCAAAAATAAATACACGCAAGCCATCAGAGATATCCACAATATGGCATTCTTTGGAGCTTTTTCACTGCTTTTGTTTAAGCAGATTACAAAACAACCTTAAGTCATGATCCAATCTTTGTGGAATTATATGTAGCTAAATATAAAATTTCCAATACACATAGGAAAAATTCTGGAAGCTTAAACATAAATATGTTAGGTGGGCTTTAATATGGTTTTTATTTTCAAATATTAAGTCCTTTCTTTACAAAAAGATATCAAATGTGTAATAAAGAAGCATTAATAGTCCATTAAAATTACAAGCCCATGAAACAAGTCATTCTCTTTAGTCAGGACAATTAGTGAAATATAGCCAAAGGCACTCTCTTTTTATTTTTTTATTTCTTTGGTTTTTTTCCAGTACCAGGAATTGAACTCAAGACCTTGCACTTGCCAGGCAGGCGCTGTGCCGCTGAGCTAAATCCCCAGCCCCAGGCACTCTCTTTTTAAAAAGTCACAATTGACATAATTATTTGTAACTAATCAAATTTTAAACATTGCTGTTACCCCAGACATATGAATGTCATGGAAGGAGTACTTGGTATAACCATGTACCCTATAAAAGATTCCTTCATTTAACCCAGACTGTTCAGATGTCACAAAAAGGGCTAATACCAATCCCTATTTTTCTATTCCCCTATTTCTGACCCCAAACGATCTGAAAAGCATAAGCCCAGGACCCTAGGGAATGTCTAAAGGTCACATCTGTAGGCGACCTGAAGATCTGATCTGATACTGCTACCCTCCCTCCTCACCACCACACAAAAGTCTAGGAACTTTGGTGGACATGGTGGAATACACCTGAAATCCCAGCCTTCTAGGAGGATGAGGCAGGAGGATCACAAGTTCAAGCCCAACTTGGGCAACTTAGTGATTTAGAGAGCAAAATGAAAAAGGAAGGGTGCTGGGGATAGAACTCGGTGTGAAGGCCCTGGATTAAATCTCCAGAACTACAAAAGGGAAAAAAAGTCTAGGAGCCTCCACAGCCAGAGCAGGCTCAAGACCTTCTGGGGTTTACTATAAAGGGTCAGATTTTCTGAGAGTACAAATCAGCGGAAAACATACCTCTGTTCTAGCTCTGCACCTGGACATTCTCCTATCAGCGCTGGCTTCTTTGGAGGAAAAATAAGCGACCTGCCTCCATGTGGAGTGTTAGGAGGAAAAAAACGGGGGTTTTTTAGGAAGTGGTTGCGACTCTCCATTCTAGCAAGCTGACGTCGCTCCAGTTCTCTCTGTGGCACTCGTAAGTGGTTCATCCATTTTTTATTCTTTGGTGGACTTGGTTTCTTTTAAACATACAAAAACATAATCAATGACATACAAGGGACTGTGTCTTTTGACATCTTCGCCAACTGCATGACCCGCAGACAGCCAGTGGAAACTCTATTTTGCTGGGTATTCACTACAGCTCTTTGTGTCATTTGAATTCCTTCCACACCACGCCCCATCCCCGGTGCTCACACACAGTGCTATGCACAGGCTTCAGAACCAACCTTGACAGTTTCTTTGGTCCTTTGTTTAGCCTCGGGCGTTGAGTCCCTTGGCAGGCTGTCCATAGTATAGTCCAACTCATCTTCAGATGCAGGAACCTTCTCCCTGCAGGGCACTGCAAGCTTTTTGTCCAGCTCTGCCTTTGGGATAGAGTGCTTCTCACAACTGAATGCCAGTTTTGAACATCCAGGGTGGAAGTCGCCTGTAGCACCAAGGAAACAAATTGAGTTACAGTAACAAGGTAAGGAAGTGAACCAAATAAAACCATCAAAGCCGCAGTCAAATTGGTATTTTAGACTAAACTGTCACAATTAGCCAGGCATGGTGGTACATGCCTGTAACCGCAGCACTCAGGAGGCTGAGGCAGGAGGATCACTAAGAGTTCAAGGCCAACTGGGCTACAAAATGAGTTCAAGGCCAGCCTGAGCTCCATAGTGAAACCCTGTCTCAAAAAAAAAGACATAATAATAATAATATAAACAACTGTCACAATTTTTTACATCAGATATAACTGCCATTTGTTGGGCATGGTGGTGCATGCCTGTAATCCCAGCACTCGGGAGGCTGAAGCAGTTGCAAGTTCGAGACCAACCTGGGCTACAAAGTGAGCTCAAGGCCAGCCTGAACTGCACAGTTGTCTCAAAAGGAAAAAAAAAAAAGAAAAGATATAACTGCTCTTCAGCATATAAATTAATACTAGAACTTAATCCATGCATTTGAGGCCTAGGACTGAGGGATTAAAATATCTTTCAATTTTCTAACATAGTCAACATGAGTGGACCATTTTCACATATGCATTACACACACTGCAGATGTGAACATCCTTTGAAAATCTTACATGAGGAATCAGCATTTATATTAGCTTTTTACACCCATAGGATCATCTCCCAAAGGCTAACTGAGAATAATCACTGCTATCAAGAATACAGTGAAATTGGAACACACACACATTTTTGAGCACAGTGTCTGGTAAGCCCTCAGTACATGTCGGGTCCATCCTCGTTTACCTGCATTACAGCGTGAGGGCCCAACTAACTGTACAATGCTAAGTGGCTCACCAGCCTAAGACACTCGATTCTCCTGTCACTTCCTTCCCACTTTTCTCAATTATCTGGGTTCTTTTCACCCACATGCCGTCTGAGCTCCAAAGCCCCAGAGACCAACAAACAGTCCCACTGAGTCTGCTTGTCTTTCGAGTCTGGCATCAGTAGGGAATCCTGATGCTTTACAACAGGACCCATGGTGATTTTTCCCCATCTACACAGTAACTGTTCCAAAATCTACCTCCTCGCTTAAGCCCACCAGTTTCCTGCTTTACTCACTCTCAGAAGGTCTGGTCTCCTTGATCAGCGGAAACTGGCGCAATCATACACACACCCACACGTGGACGCATGTGTGTGCGCGCACACACACACACACACACACACATACACAACTTCTCTGCTCCTCAATCCATCCATCCCTCCATTCTCAGAGGAAGGAAAGCTGCTCTTTTCCTGTATGGAGAAGCCACTGCCCATGTTCTGTCTCCACCCCTTACTCTCCTATATTTCCAGTCCCTCCCTCTCTTGGTTCATTCAACTACATCTGAACTATTACAGATCTCTGGGTGTTGGGCAGCTAACAAGAGCACCATATTCCACCTGGAAGAGTTGGAACTTCGATCATGAGCGTATGAAGAAAGCTAGCAAGGAAGTGGCACATCAGATGTGACCCTCCCAATCATCACTATAAAAATTAAAGAGAAGGAGGGAAAATTCTAAGGACAAGGAAATGGTAGTAAAGGTGACTGATGTGGCCCTGCTACTATGTGATTTCTCTGGTATGACATCTGGGCTCTGAGAAAACAGACACATTACCTTTGGGTGCAGAGCAAAACGGCACTGTATCACTGTAGTAATCTTCAGGGCAGATCAAATGATGCTTCTGTAGCAATTCGCTGTCTACACACCACCTGAAGACAGTCTTCACTACACAGAGGGGAAGGAGGACACAAGCATTATAAGCTAGACTGATGTGGCAGAAGCTGCACCTAAACTTTCTTCACCCTCCAAAGCCAAACAATCTAAGGAAATTCTTTCTCAAAACCCTGTAGTAGGGCTTAGATTTAAGAAACTAAAGAGTAGTTACCAGCCACTTAAAAGAGGCTAACCACTGGCCTGTGTGCGGGTGTTATTCCAGCTAAAATACTGTGATGCACAGGAAGACCTACAACAAAATAAAATGAAGGGCCATAAGGTAGCTGGAACAAACGACCCCAATTCTTCACCTTCCCAGAACACAACTTTGGAACTATGACTGCAGTTCCCCCTACTAGAGACAAAGTACACTTCTTCATCCTTGACTTTGGCCAGTGATGTGTCAGCAGGATTTGAAATGTGCTTACACAGTGACCTTTCCCTCTTGCACTTTGGCCATCATCAGAGAAGAGCTTCCTTGCCCCTTCATCTTGGACACCAGCATAAATCCATGTGGAGCAGAGCTGAGCCCAACCTACAGCAAGAAGCCAAGCTCAGCAGGACCTACAGCTTGAAGCCAACCACACCCAGCTAGATCAGCCAAACCCACCAACCTAAAGATACATAACAGAGAAAAGCTCCTTTAATAGAGTAGGAAGTTCATAATGGCTATGGTTGGTTAGCCAAGAAATTGCAGTAAAGACATACTACTTATATACCATATAAATAACATTACGTAGAGGTATCTAGAAGAATGGAAACTAGAAATGGCTACCTCTGGCACACAGACTGAGGCCAGGAGTGATGAGATGGAAGCTTTTATTAAAACAGAGCAGTTGTAAATGATCAGCAAAATTGTGAGAAAGGTAGAGACTTCCCATGTTCCCCCACCCCCATAGGTACATTCCCCACTATTGACATCCACTGTTAGAGCAGTACCTTTGCTACAAACGTACAGCAGTACATTTGACAGACCTACCATTATCACCCATAGTCCATGTTTATGGTTTACTCTTGGTATTGTACATTCTATGTGTCTGGACCAATTTATAATGACATGTACAGGTGGAGGCTTTTTAAACTTTACTAAAAGTTCTTCTAAACTGTTTGAACCATATATATTTATTATTTTGATAAAAATAAGAAGCATATAGGATAAGTGGAAGACTTGGGAGCTTTCAAACTTTGATGTTTGCTTACTCACAGTATATTAAGACATAGTGCTGTCACGTGGTCTTTGCCTTTGAAAGTCTCCTGTGACCAAGGGGGAAGGGGAGAAGAGTGAAGAATGCCTGTTTCCCCCATTGTACATGCTGGGAACTCTTTTTGGCCAGTTACTATAATAGTCAGGAAATCAGAAAACACTTCACACATCTCAAATTGACAGGATTTTAATATAGGGATAACAGACTAAGAGAGAAAAGGTGTGGGAAACCATCATTAACAATGGCAGCTAGCAGAACTGAAGCAGGAGGTGCTCAGGAAGTTATTTGGGAGCTGCTTCAAAACCGGCAGGCACGATGCTGGGAATGGTGGCACACGCCTGTAATCCCAGCTTTCGGTAGGCTGAGACCGAATGATCACTGTAAGTTCAGGTTCAGCTTGGGCTACATAGTGAACTCAAGGCTAGCCTGTACTACACAGTGAGACCTTGTCTCAAAACAAAAACAAAACAAACAAACAAAAAAAAAAAAAACTGACAGGCACAGAATCATCTGCCAGCTACTGATTCTCAAAATTAATGGTTTGCCCTTGTAGAACTCACCCCAGGCCTCGCTTCAGCAAATGTCTCTTAACCACAATGGAGAGGTGTTTTCCTCCAGGAAATGTAGTCCCTGACCTCTCCTTGGCAAAAAAGTCCTTGACAGGGAGTGGCAGCAATGCCAAGTTGACACAATTTAATCCAGTTCCCAAGGACTTTGTTGATGGTTTCTGTGAAATATCCAATGCAAAGAGCAAAGGCCATGTGACAAGATGTATCCTCTCTCTTCTGATAGCACTCTGTTCACAGTCCTCCCCCAGGCTAGGGGTGGTTAGGAGGTGTGTCTGCAGGAGCTGGGGCAGCTTATTTATCAGTCTGTGGAGAATGTCTTTCCATGTCACTCCTGGACCTATATAGAACACTTATTGTACTGGCCTTGTGATCCTCTTCCTCCTTCTGGGAAGACATTGATGCCACGGCTCTTCAGCAGGGCTCTGCAAGGAGCTGGCTACTTTCATTCTCCAAAAATGTAACAGGTTCAAGTTACCAGCAAGAAGCAGAAGTAAAAGCACTTTTTCCCTGATTGGAAAATTCATGAATGCTTTCCACCTTGTGACATATGTATTAGCAAACCGAAAAATGCTGTCTTAAAAAAAGAAAGAAAGAAAGGTGGTCTTGTGCTTCACACAATCAAAGTTTGAGATGAATATCCTCACCCCCAATTATCTAAATTATAGAAGAGGTCCTGGGGTCATCTCGCCCTGCCTGGAAAGGCAGGAACCAGAGGGGTGTCCGAGGAGCTGGATGGTCTCTACTTCTGCTACTTTTGAAATAAAGAAAAGACACAGTGACAGCAGAAGGCTGAGAAAGCAGGCAGTAACATCCAACTATAACTTAACTATATCTTGGGTAAAAAGTAAAACAATTTGCATTAAATTAAAAAAGAAAAAACAAAACTCTCCTAACTAGTATTTGTTTCCCAGCTCTTGATATTTTATTTCACTTTCATCAAAAAAAAATAATAATAAAACACCCTTAACTATTTTTTCTTCCCTGATCACTAGGGGGAAAAAAACCCTACTGAAGACAGGACAGTATTGGATTTCCAGGACACAGGGACATGAAGCAATCAATAAAACTGCTTGAAAATATGCCAGCAATAATCTCTGCTGAAATCTATACTACCTGATACCACAAGGAGACAGCTAATGGAGGAATTCTGGGAGTTAACCTCAGCTGTAGTGCAGAGGGAAACAGGAAGAGATATGGAATCTGCACCATGTGTTCACCGTCTAACTGGACCTCAGCTTCAGAGGTGGCAGGCCTGACAGAGGATAGGGCCTCAAACTCAGAGCCACACCCTAAGAATGTCATCAATGTACCTGGGACTCTAGGCCAGGTCAACAATCCTTCTGATAAAAGAAAGAGATGGGCCATGACTAGTGTCTCTCAAGTTGAAATCTGGTTCCTACCCTTATGAGCTATGGAATGTTGGAGGAGTTATTTAAGCATCCCTCTAAGTTTAGTTCCTGCCCCCCCAAAATAGAGAGAAAACCTACCACAAAGGCTGTTGGAAAGATTCAATGGGCTAATCTTTGTGAAGTAGTTCATCCAGCATGCATCTGGTCCCTAAGAGGCCTCCACGAGTATCAATGCCTCTCTAGCACTAGAAGGCAGTGGAAAGAGGATGGCGAGATCAAAGCCAGCCTCAGCTACACAGTAAGTTCAAGGTTGGCCTGGACTACATAGTGAGGCCCTGTCTCAAAAAAACAAAGCAAAGGGAAAAAAAATGCCTTTGAAAGGCCTTACATCTTCCACTTCTCCCTCTCTCTAGATCTTCCCTGTAGGTCACAAATATGATAGGCATCATCACCATAAATGTGTCCTTTCTGCCTACTGTAGTGGAAAATGATGATTTTTTTGTTTAGGGGATCCAGAAATATATATGAAATATTTTGGAGGAAGTGGGGAAAAACCAAGGTTTCTTGAAGAAATGGCTGATTCTAGGCCAGGTATATACAAGATAAGCCTGAAACGACTTAGTCTTCCAAAAAGCAAGGAAGTTTTCAAAGACAGCTGATTGTCAAAAGTCAATTTTAAAAGGCTGGCCAAAGGCAGGACAATTTAAGCATCAGTAAAGACAATAGTAGAATTATAGTTATGACATCCAGATGCTCATAGAGACACTAAACCAATTAAATAAACCTCCTTTGTCACCTGTGGAAGATAAGGGAACCAACTCATTACTTTAAAACCAGCAAAGAAAGAGAAAGAAGAAATCCTACCCATACCCTAGGGTAATCAAAGCAGTTACTGAAAAGTTTCTCTTAAAGTATTTCAGCTGACAAATAAAAATGAATGATTACTGTTTGCATTTTATTATAATTTACAGCCCCTAAAAATTAAAAAGGCTATCAGTACCACCTAAAGAAACTATCAGATATCATGTACCTCCAGAGGAGCACACAGCACCGCCTATGAAGTGGTCTTGCCCCTCTTCCCATACACACACACACACACAAAGTTTGAACAGAAACTGCATAAAGTCTCTAGGACTAATTATCAATTTACAGTGGCACTTTGGTTCACAAATGCTTTTGTTTACAAACAATTTGGTTCACAAACAGAAGCATTTGGCAAAATTTTGTTTTTGTTTGCAAACTCTTTCAATGTGTGGGTGACAAACACTACCATGGCCATCTGCCCCACACAAACACAAACATGGCCATCTTTTCCAAAATTGTAGAACAAATAAAGTTTGCACAGTAAGGTACCACTGCACAAAAAATACAGGGATTATAAGAACAAGTTAAATGATACTACAATGCTCAAGTAAACTAAATCCAGATTATAGGAAAAACAACCCACTTTTTTCAACAAATCAACTGATCAAAGAAATATCACCATTGAGGTAGTTAAAAGAATTTCCAGTGAATGCTGGTGGCTAGATGATGGAACTTTTATCAGGAATAAGACATTAGTCTAATCTGAAGACATGGTGGAGAAGTCTGGAAGGTACCAACTACCCAGGTGATGGAGATTAGCATCACCTGTGCCCCCAACGTGCCACAGTGGTACGAGCCCAGCATAATTTATGGGTGCCACTGCCTGGAATACAAAGCCTGGGTCTCATTATGCGGCACCATCAGACAGGAACATGCTACAGAGTAAGGGCCTATCAGAACTGTCAAAAACATGATAGACAAGAGAATATCAAGGAAGTCTGGCAAATGAAGGAGTCAGAGAAAAAGGTGTGGCAAATACAAGTCACATGACATCCTGGATAGTGTCCTGGGCCAGGGAGCAGAAAGAGCCGTGGTTACCTGTGGGTGGGAAACCAGTGTCACATGTTGGCCGATTCTCTGGCTTGGAGGGTCAGATGTTGCTTACCTAGGAGAATGCTCCTATTCTGAAGATACCATGCACACTGGAGTGAGTACTTTGTGGTCATGAAATACGAGTCTGCAACTTGCTCTCCCAATGTTAAGAAAAAGAGAGTTGGCAGTGGAGTGAATATAGTAACTTACAACAGGTGGGAAGGAAGGAGCAGGCATACCGGCATTTTTTTTATACACACCTGGAGGCAACTTGATGGAGGTCTCCAGCACATGTGTTTGGATCAGGTTGGAGGCTCGCTCTGTTTCAGCCAGGGCCCGAGCACGGGCCTGAGTAATATGTCTCTCCAACATCTCAACCTCATCCAGCCGCTGCTTATAGAGCTCTCGAATCTGACAGATGGATGATTAAATGCAGAGAAATATGGTGAGCTCCCATAGCTTTACTCTGGCCCACTCCCACATCAGGACTTCCAGTGAAGTGCACAACAGCCAGAGAAATATTTCAGTCATTTGGTCTGACCTACCAGATGCGAAAACTGAGAACCATAGAAGGAAATGAACTAAAGGTTTCAGAGTAAGATCAGTAACACAGCCTTGCTTGGTACCCTGTTTCACGGTTTCATAGCAAAAGAACTGCTATCCACACTGTGAAGTACAAACACACTACCTGTAGGTACTTAGCACATTGCCTGTAGGGACACCCAGGTCCCAGTTCAGAGAAGTCACTCTGTAGCTTCAGCTAAGAATCTTCGAGGCAAGAAGTAAAGAGCTCACTGGTAAAGGTAATGTTAAAGACAGTTTGTACAGGGGAATGGTGTTCTTTATTTTATTCCTAGAGCTCATAAAAACCTCAAAGACACTTATGTAATCAAAGATTTATTGTGCATTTACTATGTGCAATTGAGGAAATGTGTCAAATATGGTTTAGCAGGAGGGGTCAGGAAAAGATACAAACAAGTGGAAAGACTCTTAAAAGTATTACAGTGGAGTATGAATGATAATATAATGAAGGCTAGGATTAGGTAGCTCAATCTTCCTGAGGACAGCAAACTCCCTTACAGGAGACAGTGGCCAGGACAGTTCATTAAACATAAAGTATGATGCTTTATTCTATCATTTGGATGTGCTGATAACCCCTTATCCCAATTCTTGGAAGTAGGAATTGGCATCATATCAAAAAAACTACCATCACTGAGTACCTACCATGTACTGTAAATCTTTTACTGAACTGACTCATTTCACCCTCACAGCAACGCATAAAGTAGAAAATTACCTGCACTTTATAGACAAGGGAACTGAGGTATATAGAAGTAAGTATTTCCCAAGGTAGTAGTATAGGGGTATATAGTGGAGCCAGAATTCAAAGCCACAGTATGTTCTCCAAAGCAACTGCTCTTAGTCCTTAGACTATACAATACTTGTATATGTGGACCAGAAAAAGATCAGCAGTCAGCAAGTATGGGGAGAACTCAAGTCATGTTCATGCCTGTTCACGTTCAAGTCATGTTCATGTCCATGCCAGCATTACATGCCTGTCTTCCCAGCTACTCGTGAGCCAGGGGTGGGAGGACTACACCCAGCTTGAATTATTTGTATCTTCCAAAGCCCTCCTTTTGTGTGCATGGTGATGGGATCAAAACCAGAGGCATGCTATCCCTGAACTACATCTTCAGCCCTTTTTTTCTTTTTCTTGAGACAGTCTTGCTAAGTTGTCCATCCTGGCCTTGAACTTGCAGTCCTCCTACTTCTGCCTCCTGAGTAGCTGGATTTATAGGCATATGCCACTGCACCCAGCACAAAGCCCTTATTTTTAAAAGAGGAATCATTCTGCCAGTTCAGACCCTGACATAGTGGCTATTTGCAGGAAAGATACCAAAGAGGTAGTCTCTAATGAACTGGGTCATGGGGTTTATAGGTTAACAATGCATCACATATTCTGGCTCATGTGAATGACACAGATGAGAACTGGAAGTTCAAGAGCAAGGTCTGGCCTGGGTTGGCTGAAGTCTTAGCAGAGTGGATGTGGCAGCCCAAAGAACAGTGCAATGGGTCCCACCCAGGGGTCCTCCCTGGATTTCAGGAAGCCTATAACCTACAGCAGGGTCAGGCTAGTCCCACCAATATTTCACATACTGCACAAACACTCATGTTAAAGTCTAAGTACCCCAGTTAGGTTGTAAGCTATAGAGGACAGGCTGCATGTGTGTGTACACTCAGGCACGTCTTATTTATGACTGAATCATCACTGCTCAGAACACAACACGGCACACAGTAGACAACAAACATGTTAAATAAAGCTGGGGGTGAAGCTGTGGTGGTGGAGTTGGGTGCATGTTACTTAAGGGGCAGGCAGGGAGAGGACAGAATAGAGCACAGAAGAGGTCGATGTGAGAGGCAGGAGGCACCCTGGGTAAGACAGTGGTTTGGGGCTGATGTGACCTCAAACGGAAGGGAATTTGGGCAGAGAAAACCTCAACACAGAGGGCCCCAGACAGTTGGCTTCCCTGCCTGTACAGGTGAGGAAGCAGAGTTGCTGTTCCAAGTCTGAGAGTGCTTCTGAAATTTTGGGCATAGGCGTGTTAGTCAAGACTGTGGCTTGTGATACAAAACACCCCAAAAGAAGAAGGTGGCTTTTGGCCCCATCACCTCCAGGGAACAATTACCGAGCGATCTACCCTAGTCATTTTATTACATTGTATATGTAATATATAATGTGCATATTAGAACTGCGCTACAGACACAGGCCATTTGTGCACAGTAGTGTGTATCTGCATACTTGTTAGTGTCTCTACTTGAACGTGGCATCCACGCAGCAGGGAATTGGAACAGTGCCTGGCACTGCCAAGGCTGACAGGGACGGGAGTCCTGCGGCAGGTCCGGGTCTCGGGCACCGGCGATGCCGCTAGGCGGGGCTGCGGAGACAATTACCTGCTGCAGCTGGTCCACGAACACCTCATGGCGCTCATCCTCGCTGCCGCGGGCCTGGATCAAACTGGCGCTCAGGTCCTCGCCGATCACCTCGACAGAGTACAAGTTGCGGAAGACGCGGGTGAGCAAGTGCGAGATGTCTTGAGTGAGCAGCGAGGAGGGGCGCAGGCGCAGCGGCTGGGGCTCAGGGTGCGGCGGCAGCGCCAACGACCGGAGCCCGCGGGGCCGGGACGCGAAGCCGCAGCGTAAAACTTCGGAGTAGGTGAGGGAGGGCTGCAGGGAGGACTTCCCGCCGACCTGGACCGGGCTACTGGACCCGGCCGGACGCGAGATCTGCAAGCACTCTGTCTCCTGGTTCTCGTAGGTCTGGACCTCCTCAGACCTCCGCTCTTCTTGCGTCCTGGTCTCCATGGCAACTGAGACGCAGCTAACTCTGCACTTCTGCTTCCGGCGCCGCCCCTTCCGCTTTGCCTCCCTTTTGGACTGTCCTTGGTGTCCTCGTCGCAGATTCTACCATCCTCACCATTACCCTTTTTAACGGTGAGGTTAGTGAGTATGAGGTATCTATGGAAACAAGGTTAAGATACAGCCAGGCCAGTCTGATTGCAAAACCATGTTCTGTTACCTGCCTTCATCCATTTATTCTTCACTGTGTTCAGCAGTAGTCACTCCTTTTATATTGGTTGTATAAAGATTCGGTTTCAGGCCCTGTGCTGGGAGCTGAAGATACCAAAGGAAGTAAGATGCTACTTCTATTATAGACAGCTAAGTAAGGTAGAAATATTATAGGCAGGCACGCAGGGCTAGGCCTTCATCAATACAAAAGAGGAAAACGCATTACACCTGTGGTGGAGGTGCATTTGTTGGAGGCCAGGCCTCAGGATAAAGATGAAATGACCAAACCTACATACCTCCCCAAGGGATCGATAAGTAGTAACGCCTAGTCCAATAAAGTCTAGACTGACAGTCACATCGGTGGGTGACCAAGACCTGCAGACTCATCCCTTTCTCAAAGTTCTTTCCATGTACACTTGCTACAGAACTTACTTCCCCACTGTATCCATATTACCTAAGCAGCTATATTTATAATCTTATTGGTTGATCATAGCTTTAACTCATGTTGTACCTACCTCATGATTTTGCTCTATAAAACTTCCTCTGTGAAGTGGGCTCATTGGCAACCCACTTAGACCCCTTTTGTCTCTCAGGAGCTGTATCTGTCTCCCTCAATAAATATTTCCTACTCTTAAACGCCGTTGTTCGCTGGAATTCACTCTTCGATTTTTGGTAACAAGAACTTGGAGTATCTGACATCTAACAGGTTGGGAGTTGTAATATTCCCACCATATCACTGGGCAGTCTGCTATCATTCCCGTATCACTCTGCCCTCGGGAACTGCACAGGTGCGTGCATGTGTCTGTGTGTGTTACAGGAAAATGTAGTAAGACCAAGGTGGCGATAACTATAACTGTTTGTCATGGAACCACAAAGGAGGACAAGAACTTAGTCTCTGTGGCAAGCAGTAAGTAAGTAGCTTCTTGAAAAAGGTGAAGACCAGATAGAGATTTAAAAGAGTGCGTAGACTCAACGTCGTTGACAAGATTGTTGCCATCCTGGAGTGGAACTTTTTTTTTTTGTCTTTTTGAGACAGGGTCTCGCTATGCATTTCAGGCTGAATTTGAGCTCACTTTGTAGCCCAGGCTGGCCTTGAACTTGCAATAATCCTCCTGCCTCAGCATCCTGAATGCTGGGATTACAGGTGTGCACCAGCACACCCAGCTTCCTGAGGTGAATTTAAAACCACAATGTGATATCACTACACACTTAGTAAAATGGCCTACATAAATAAATAAATTACTTGAATATACTGAAGGGACAAAACAAGTGCTGGTGAGACTATGGAACAACTGGAATTCTCATATATTGTGAATGGGAATACAGACTAGTACAACTTTGGAAGACACTTTGCAGTTTCTTATAAAGTTAAATATACAGTAGCCTCACAGAGAGGGAGTTCTCCAAGTGAAATGAAAGCCAAGCACACAAAACCTTGTACAGAAATTTTAATGGCCATTTATTCATAATCACCCAAAACTGGACAAAACAGATAAACTGTAGCGCAGCTATACAACTGAATGCTACTTATTCATAAAAAGGAAACAGAATTTTTTTCCAGTACTGGGGATTGAACCCACCACTTTACCACAGAGCTACATGCCTAAACCTTTAAAAAAAAAAGTTCCAAGTTGCCCAGACTGGCCTTGAAATTGGAATCCTCCTGCCTCAGCCTCCCAAAAAACTGTGATTATGGGCAGTAAATAGACTTTTAATGAAATATAAAACACCGCAGATGAATCGCAAATGCATTTTGTTATGCTTAGGTAAGAAAAGCCTGTCCCAAATGGTGATATATCCACTGAATGACTGCACTTAGAGTACTTTCCAGAAAATTCAAACCTAAAACAGATCAGTAGTTCCCAGGAGCTGGGGACAGGGACTAGAGCTGACACAGGGACATGAGGGATACAAGACATGGAACTGTTCCGTTTCTTGATTGTGTGTGAATACACAGCCGTATAGATTTGTCAAACCTCACAGAAAGGATGGCCTTTATGTAAATTACACCTCAGTTTCTTTTTAAGTGGGAAAAATGAGTAGGAATAAGCTAGAAGAGAAAGGGAAAAGGGCATGTCATGCAGAAGGACCTGTGTACAAAAGCTGGGAGAGAATGCCAGCTGGGAGCCAGGGCTGCATGTGCAAGGAACTGCAAGAACCTCAGAAGTGAAATGTGGAGAGTTTGAAGGAGGAGAAATGAAGCAGGTGGGACCTGGGCCGCATTAGGAAACTTGAACTTTATTCTGAGGAGGGCAGGAGGGCCGTCAAGCATCTTAACCTGGGGCATGTCAGAGTCAGCTATTTTACTGTACTAAGATTACTGCTTGCCGTGAGAATAATGGAAGGCAAGAGATCAGGCAGGAGCAGGCTGAGAGACAAGGCAGCTTGCATGAGGGAGAGGGAAATGGATTAGAGACAGATCCTAAAGGTATCATTGATGAGACTTACTGGTGGATGGTGGAGGATGAGAAAGAGGGACCTAGAATGCCTCCCAGGTGTCCTGTGTGTGCTGTCAGATGGGTGATTCTATCATGCACTGAGCTGGGGAAAAGGACCACCCCTGCTCAGGTGGCACACCGTGGCTTCTGCTCACAGGCGGCCTCAGAACCACTTTCTACGCAGGGGTGTGTTTGCTCGCCTTGTAGCCTGAAAGCCACTTCCTGAGATGAGCCCCAGGATGTTCGCCCACAGACCCGGGCCACTTCCACTTCTCACAGGAGGGCCTTCCCCCTTCATCTGTCTTTTTCAGTACCTTTTCTGTCCTGAGTGCTAGAAAACTCAGGCCCCTGCTCTGGGCTATGAACTTGAAAGGGCCCTGCTCTGCGTGTCCTCCAGTTGCACCCTCTCCCATAGGATCAGAAGGCCACACAGCCAAGGTATTGTGTCAGTGCCTTCCCTTCCCGTACCTGAGAACCCAACGGTGTTTGTCCAAATATCCTGTGCAGGCTCTTCTTTAATACCCTCCTGCCGGGGATGGTGGTGTTTGCATTAAGGTATAGCTATGGCGGGGGAGAAGGGTAGGTGTGCAAGAGGTGTGGGCAAGCTGGTTGCTTGTGCCATTTTCTACACACAGGAAGTCCCCAATTGGACAAGGAGGAGCTGTGTGTGGGAAGGGAAGTGGGACACTCTGGTGAGCCTGCATTGCTCCAGTGTGAGGGGTGAGCCTGCCCAAACTGGATGATCTTGTCAGGACCAGTTCAACATTTGGAAGCTCCTTGGCCTCCTTCCCTGCCCTAGAGAAGGGAAGGATTTGGATTCTTGCCTTTAATTTTGGCTTCATACCCACCTGCAGGTGGCCACAGGGTATGTCATGGGGAGTCCAATCCCTCCCACTTGTTGGTGTCAGCCCCCCTGCTCAGCTGACCCTGTCCAGCCCGAGTCACTCACAACCCTCCCATCCTTTCAGGGGCAGTAGTCACTCTGTCAGTCCTCATCTGATGCCGCTGTCCATTCCCTCTGGCTGATATAGTCACTTTCCTCTCCTCTCTGTGTGTCTCCCATCTCCACCTTCTTGTCCCTCTTCTTCTACTATCTGCCTGATCTTTGCAAAGATATCAAGATACATTCAAATCATTTCTGATTCTGCTGTGTCTAGCATTCAATCCATCTGCTATCTGATTGCCTGGGCAAATGAGTGGCTCCTGTTCTGCACCAGTAACAAAGGGCCACGTCATGCTCCAAGCCACTCACCAGCTTCCTTCCCATGAGAACTACCTCTGTACAACAGCAATTCCTTCTTAGATGCTCTCCTCATTTTAGGACCACAATTCTTCTGATGGTAACTTTTGTTTGTTTGTTTATCTATGGATTCCACAGACACTTTTCTTCATTAGTACATAATGAATACATTCATTTTGGGTAGTCAGGACCTGTGCATAATACATCTTCATGCTTTTCATGTCCCTTTCTTGTTGTTTTTTTTTTTTTTTCTTTCTGGTACCAGGAATCGAACTCACGACCTCATGCTTGCCAGGCAGGCGCTGTGCCGCTGAGCTAAATCCCCAGCCCCTCCTTCTTGTTTCCTCCTCACTCCCTCCACCTCTTGGTCCCCTTCCTATTTGCAAAAATATATATCTCCCTGTTTCCTATTATCTGTTTTTTATTTTATATTTCAATTTATTTACACTTTGGGTTTCTCATATAAGAGAAACCATATGATATGTAAGTTTGTGTGTCAATTTACTTCACTTAACCTTATGGATTCAAGGTGCATCTATTTTCCTACAAAGGACTTAAATTCATTGTCTTATTTAGGAAGGCAGTACTTCACTATGCATAAAGGCCATTTTCCTTGCCCATTCTTCTGTTGATAGACATATATGCCACTTTCAAGATTTAGCTTGTATGAGTTGTGCTACTATGAGATGGGTATGCTTATATCACTGTAATATTATGTATTTAACACCTCTGGGAAGATATCTAGAAGTGGACTAGCTAAATTGAATGGAATTTCCATTTTAAGTTTTTTAAAAATAATTTCCATACTGATTTCTATAGTGACTGTATCAGTTTACATTGCCACTAACAGTGTAGAAGGTTCCTTTTTCTCCACAGCCTTGCCAGCATTTGTTATCATTTGATTTTGTTTTTGGTCTTTCTGAGACAGGGTCTCACTATGCAGTTCAGACTGGCCTTGAGCCCACTTTGTAGCCCAGGTTGGCCTCAAACTCGCAACGATCCTCCTGCCTCAGCCTCCTGAGTGCTGGGATTACAGGTGTGCACCACCACGCTCAGCATTTTATTATTTGATTTTTGATGACAGCCATTCTTTTGGGGGTAAGATGGAATCTCAGTGTTGTTTTAATTTTCATTTCTCTGATGGCCAGAGATGTTGAACATTTTTTCATGTATTTATTGGCCATCTGTACTTCTTTTTCTGAGACGTGTCTATTAACTTCAGTTGCCCACATTTGATTGAGTCTTTTATTTGGATGGTCTAATTTTTTTAATTATTTATATATTCTAGATATTAGCCCTCTGTCTGAGGAACAGGTAGCAAACCTTTTTTTTCCTGTTCTGTAGGTTCATTCTTCACTCTTCTGCTTGTTTCTTTTACTATTCGTAAGCTTTTAAATTTGATATAATCCCACTTTTTGATTCTTGCTGTTATTTCTTGTGCAATTGAGTTTTGGTCAGAAAGTCTGCCTACGAGAGTCTTACTTACTTTATCTTCCCACAGATTAAATGTTCCTATTTAAATATTTAGATCTTTGAACCATTTTGGTTTTAATTTTAGTACATGGTGAGACTTATGGGTCTAGATTCAGTTTCTTGTACATGGATAACCAGTTTCTCAAGCACCATTTGCTAAAGGGGCTATCTTTCCTCCAATGGCCCCTTTGCCAAAGATCAGGTAGCTGAACTATCTAGGGATGTTTCTGCATCCTCTGTTCTGTTCCACTGGTCCCTGTGTTTGTGTTTGTCCCAGTACCATGGTGTTTTTATCACTGTTTTTAATATAACTTTTAATATAACTTTAATATAGCTTTTAATATAACTTGAAATCCGGACTTGTGGTGCCCTCTGCTTTGTTCTCATTACCCACAATTGCTTTTGATATTCTGGGTTTCTTCTGGTTACATATAAATTTTAGGATCCACACACATTTTTGACCTTTAAATGTTGTTTTACTTTTAAATTGCAAAACTTCTACATCATCATAGAAGATGATGTAGAACACACACAGAAACAAAACAAAAAAAACCACAGTACACAAAGAATAAAGTGTCCTTGGTTGGTGTTTTCCCCCAGATTGTTGGATTATCTCTATATCCTTCTAGTTATTTTTTTCTGCTTGTAAAAATACTAATATGTATAAAGTCATTTTAATATTTAAAAAGAACATATCATGATATATATAACATGTCTTGTCATTTGCTTTTTCCACTTACTATATTCTATTTACTTTTCTGCTACTGTAAATAATACTGTAATGAGCAACCTCACTCATACTTGTGCATACCTTGTAAGCTATACAATGTTTCTGTGGGATAGTATCACAGAATTGTGTGGCCAAAGATGGGTACATTTTAGCATTTGAAATACTGCCAAATTGCCCTCCAGCAAGATTATGGCAAAGTAGACTCCCATCAGCAGTATGGATATTTTGAACATGTTTAGCATTCAAGCTCCAAGAATGGCAGGGTTTTTTGTGTGTTATGTTCACTGGTGACTTCCAAGCCTCCAGAACACTGCCCAGTACACAATAGGTACTCAATAAATACTTGTTAAATAATGGGCAAAAGAGCAGAACAGTTTTCACACGGGGTTTTGGTATATTTGCCCGTTCACATGCTCTTTAGATGCGCCTCCTCACTCAGATAAGGGCCCAAGGGCAAATCTTCTGACTGTTCCTGCTCACCAAGCACTGCATCTGCCTGTGAGGGGGGGAGGAGGTGAGCACCCAGACGCAGTCCACAGTGCAATAAGACTCACAGTTATCTTTACGAATGAACATACAGTGAAATCCCCAAATATAATTATGGAAAGCAATCCTAAGTAGCCCCATCCTCCCCTGGAATTACCAAGAGGCCCCACATCTTGGGGTCCATTCTGGCATCCTGGGCCCCTACCTGATCAGGAATTCTTTCCATCACGGTCTGAGGACCCTTTGTCAGAGCTGCCTGCTTGGGAGAGGCAGCCTTTACTTTTCCTCCTAATGCACTGGACTTGGGTGTAAGACCCTCTGGAGGAGCTTAGGTGAGGTTTTTCACCCCTTGAAAGCAGCAGGGGTCCCTTTCTGACCAAGAGCCTCTGGCCAGCAGGACATGGAGAGGAGGCCAGGAAGGGGATGGATCTCAGGAGAGACAATTCTAGCTCTGGTCCTCAGTAGGTATTTATTTGTGCCAGATGTTGTGTTTCACATGTGTTATTTCAGCCTACTCCAAAGATGATGGCATCACCTGATTGCAGAGCTCGAAGGACTGAAGTGTCTCACAGCAGCAAACTGCAGGGCCAATATTTAAACAGCCTCTTCACTCCCAGTGACCTGTGACAGGGCCTGTAAATGTCGAGAGGGGAGAGCATAAACCTCAGCCACCTCACCTACTGAGGAGTGCTAAGTTTGAGTTTCTCAAGGGAGGGGGTTGGTCAGGGCCAACCCTGAAGCCAAATAGAGCCTGACCATCCTGAAAGTTGGCATTCTTGGGTTCATAATACCCACTCCCGGGGCCCAAGGGCGCGGGGGTGACTTGAGGCAGCACTGACCCCAGCACTGGGTCTCTTACCCAGCCCTAGGCATCTCAGAAGCCCCCTCCCCACTCCCCTGAGACACTGAAGGCTGGCCGGACAGGTTGGGAGTGGTGAGATGCCTGGAACTCTGCCATCAGAGAGCCAGTCTTGGGCATGTTTGGACCCTCTGTGCACACAAACTAAGCCTGACACAGAGCCCTATGAGTCACCAGGCTCCCGGGGCATCTTGCAGAGGTGACTGAAAGCTGAGTTTTGAGAAGGGTAATTTAGAAGCCTCGCCAGGGCCCAGCCCACACAAAAGGCCTTGGGAGTTAAGGGCAAGGGAGAAGAATCCAGCAACTCTGTGGTTCAGCACAAAGCCTCTGGCTGTGCTTCCCTGCCACCAAGCCCAGCACACACAGATGCAGTCACAGCACACAAACAGAGCAGAATGCCTCCCAGCCTGTGAGCAAGTGGAGGGCAGACAGAGGGAGTGGGGGAGGGAGAGGGAGGGGACGACAGGGAGGGCTGACCCACAGGTCAGCGGAACTCTGAGTAGGGTGTGGCCCAGCGTTCATTTCTGGCAGAACCTGACTGCAAGGGCCGGCTCTGAGTCAGCGTGCCCATCCTGCCCAATAACCCCCGGCCAGGGAGGAGGCTGCAGCTCCTATGTGTGGGCAGGAGGCCAGAAAGGGTCTGTTTGAAGTAGGTTGAGGGTATTGAAGAGCCTGCTGCAGTCCGGGAGACGGGAACGTGGGGCAGAGGAAGAGGCCAGGGTCCTAGCTAATGCCCTATTTTGGGGGTGAGGATGCTGCAGGACTCAGAGCTGAAAGAGGACGTGGAGTAGGAATGATGACAGAAATGAAGCCATGCCAACTACAGGGTCAGAATTTCACTGTGTCTCTGCCTGGGAAGGGGAGTTGGGGGTGAGGAGGCTTGACTTACTGGGGAGAGAGGCTGGCTCGCACCAGGGGTGTCAGAGACCCAGGTGGGAGGCTCCAAGACTCCGGGAGGCCCTTGCAAAGCAGGGCTTTGGTGAGAGGGTGGAAGGCAAGTGAAGGCAGGGAAGAGATTCCCCATCCTCACCTTGAGGCTGGGGGTCCAAAGTGAGGCCTGTCCGTGTGGAATTGTTCATTCCTCAACAAACACAGAGTAGGAAGGCAACTGAGGGGTCCTTCCCAAGCAGCAGGACCAGAGGTGAGCATGGGATGAAGGGCCAGCCCCCCAGGGGCGGCGGCTTCCGCGGCAGGGAAGTGTTCTCCAAAGCTCCAAAGTGCTGTGCTCCAGCCTCAACTCGCAGCCCTGGAAGACGGCCCTGCAGCCGTTTCACAGCCTTTACCAGTGCCACCTAGTCCCGGTTGCACCCAAAAGAGAAAGAGCTGAAGGGAGTGAGGCCTCCTGCTTCCTTCAGAAGCGTCCAGCTAACTTCTCTGAGACTCTCAGTGCCATAATCCGCCAGGGAGGCCTGGGTAACCTCACTGCAGGAAACAGTATAGAGATCGCGAAGGCCCCCTAGAGGTTCCCGACAACCAGAGCCCAGTTCCCAGAAGCTGGTCCAAGGCGTCAAGGGCAGCAAGATCCCTGACCTTCCCTGGATATCTGAGCACCCCACAAGGAGAGTTTCTGCATCTCAAGAATCGTGGGCGGTGTCCACGTAGGGGCCCCTTGCCAGGATAGTTCCAAAGGAGGCCTCTCAAGAAGAGACCTGGAGGTCCCGCTCCCTCGGCTGCACAGCTCTCTAGGGCTTTGAGGCACACAAAGCTCAAAGGTGAGCTTCCTGTTTGCTACCCCACGCCCACGAAAAGCACTGCCGGGGTTAGAAATCCCCCCAGCAAGAGTCAAGGGACCTTCCTTTGGACCAAGTCCAGGTCCAGTTCTCTACAGACCTCCCAGCGAGTGCCGCGCGCCCATTTCGCAGAAGGGAAAGCAGATGCCCCGGGGAGCTGCAGTCACACGCCTACGTGCCGCGACTCCTTAAGCAGCAACTCGGCTGGCATCGGACTTTTCGCGATCCTTTCCTTGGGATGAGACCGGATTCTTTCCAGCATCACCCCAGCACGGCCAGGCACCCCCAGGAAGGGCGTGGTGTTGGCGGCCGCGGTAATAACAGGGCCTGCGACCTGTGGGAGGCGGTAGCAGAGGAAGCGAGAGGGATCTGACTATTTCTGGCCTGGGCACACCCACTGGCCCCGGCCAGGGCTGGCGGGTGTTGCAGGCCGCGGGCTTTGCCTCCTTCCCAAATCCCGGAGGGGGCGGGGAGAGAAGCGGGTTGGAAGGCCCGGGGGGTGGGGGCGCGGGCCCAGGGGCGGGGCGGTGTCCCCGGCCCACCCCGGCCTCCTCCCACCGCGGCGCAGTTGGGTCCCGCACCGCGCAGCGCTCGGACTGGAGGCCGCCCGCGCCGCTCCTCCTCGCGCGAGTCCCGCGGTGCGCCCACCCGCCCGACGGGCATGGACCCGGGCCGCGACTTCCTGACCCTGCACGGTGAGTGCCCGGCTCGCGGGCGGGGATCCTGCAGTCCCGGGCCGCCTGCCACGCTGAAGAAATCTCAGCTCGCCGCCCGGGTGTGGGGCTTCTCGCACCACCCTGGGCGGTCCCAGACTTGTCTCCACATCGGGCCCGCGAGGTCGGGGAGCGGCGCGGGTCTACAGACTTGCCCTTCGGGGATGCCCCCTTATTCTGGCACAGAAGGCTGGGTTTCACAGGGCCCAGATCTCACGAAGGGGCTGAGGGAGAAACGCATTCACGAAAGACGGTTCTCCCCGCCGTTCCGGATCGTCCTAGAGGCTCCTAAAGCCCAGGCGGCGGGCGTGGCTGGACCGCGTCGGGCAGCGCGGGTGCGGCGGGGTGAAGGCGTAAGGGGTGGGGCGAAGAGGTGTGCAAGTTTGGCGGAGGTCGGACCTGGCAGCTTTAACTGCCCTGAGCCACCCGGGAGAAGCCGCGGACCTTCCTGGTGGGTCCGGCGAGGTCTGGGCTCCAACTCCGTGCTGCGGCAATCCTTTGTCCAGCAGAGCTTTGTTTCCTCCCATCTGGGTCAGCTCCTCGCCTTACTGTTGTCCCTGCAACAGAGAGGAACTTGAGCTCCTGACTGCAAAGTCTGGTGGCCCCTGGGAGCGGAGGGGAGCAACCTGGCATCTCTTTGCTTCAGGCCGGGATCTCACCCACACTTGGGGAGGCTTTGCCCTCCTGTCCCCCGGGATCACCAGCCAGTTCGGCAAACCTTGCCCGTCTCACACCAATCACTGCTGAACTATATATCCCTGTCTCTTCCGGTGCCTTGGGGGCTGAGAGTATAGTGTCCACTGCCCGTCCGTCTAAACCATTCGTGGAGAGAACTGAGGGGAAAGAAGGGCAGAGCCCTCCAGCCTTCACCTCAGTCCCCCTAAAGATGTGCCCATTGACCAGCCCCCAGTCTGTTTGCGTTTGTCAGTAGTCTCCAGGGCCCAGAGAGACCAGGTCAGGGTTTCTTAAAGCCACTTCCTCCAGCTGTGTCCTGAGATCCCTGCCCCTTCCCTCGCTCCATCTCTCTTGAGACCAGAGGCATCCTTAGTGCTCCTGACACACCAGTGGGAAGGGAGCTGGGTGCTCAGAGGACCACAGTGGAGACCCCTGCACTCTCTCCCACCGTGCATTAGCTATCCTACTTTGCAGACTGCCTCACACAGACCTCCTCAAAGCCTTCCAATCACCTCTGAGGGAGGGGCAGCCTCAGCTTTTGTTAGAATGGTCTCCTCCCTGGGTGTCCGCGCCTTTGCCCTGTTTCCCTCATGGGCAGCCCTGCTATCTCTCCCCTGGAAGAAGCACATGAAGGTTCAGTCGAGCCTCCCAGTCTGGTGCCAGGGGTTGGCCAGCCTGCCTCATCCTGTGTAAGGCCAGCCTCTCAAATGCATGACTCAGTCCAGCTCTTCCTGCAGGGCTGGCATGAACACTGTGACCCCAAACTGAAGGCCTGCAGCCTCTAGCTTGTCATCTCAAATTACCTCCATTAATTGCCTTCTCACCATGCTGCAGACCAGATGGGGAAGAGCCTGCCAAGGAGAATTGCTGATGGAAGGGGTGGCCTTTATGCCCTGTGCTGTGCCAGGCTGTCTATGTTTCCACTGGAGAGTCTTTTCACACTGTAGATCACACAGCACGGGACCCGTGCTGCAGGACCGTACTCTCCGGCTTGGCCAGTGGAGGGTCTGTGGCAGGAGTGCCAGCTGAGGCCCCATTGACTGGGGATTGACAGGCTCACCTAGATATGAGATGTCCTTTCTCTCCTCACCCCATATGCATGCAGAGGCAACCCTGTATAACAGTATGGATTCCAGAAGCAAAGTACCTGAGTTCAGTTTTGGCTTTTTCATGTCACACAAATCCCTTTATTTCTTTGTGCCTCCATTTCCTCATCTGTAAAAGAGAAGCTAAACACCATCTACCTCATAGGATTGGAGTAAGGATTAAATAAGGTAATATCTATAAAGCAGTTTATATTAGCACCTGGGATCCAGAGAGCAGTGTTCTTGTAGGATGCCCCTCCCCAAGTTACCATGCCCTGTGAATTGCTATCTTCAGTTCTTTGGGAGATGCTGGGACACCATAGAGTAGTCCCTAGCCAGGGAAAGTATAGCCAGAACTGGATTCAGGAACCAAGGAGCACTTCCTGGTGCCTCGGAAGCCTTTCAACTGACCCTACAGTTCCATTCTCTTCCCCTCACCCCACTTCCTCTGCTCTGCATACTTTAGGTGGGCTCGGACTAGCTTCTCCGGCAGGTCCCCAGATGTGCCTGAAAGGGCATCACCTCCCAGGACCCTGCCTTCACTGAACACATTCACTGCCACCAACTTTTGCTATACTTCGTCCCTCTTGTCCTGTTTTAAGAACTGACATTTATGAAAATGGAAGGTAAAGAGACCTCATATTGGCCCCAGGAAACCTGGGGTCCAATTCTGGTTTTGCTTCTATTTACTATGTAACCCCTTTGCCTTCCTGGCTGGATAGGATGAGAAATATGTATTTTACAGGAGATCTTGAGAGGATAAAACATACCCCATGTTTAGGACTCCTATGTTGCCCAAAAAGCCAGTCTCCTCAAAAGATAGCCAGCTCCCCAACCCCTCAGTTCTGAGAACTGTCTGTCCCAGGTATGTGTGTGTAAGCACATGGACCTCCTTGGGATCTTGTTTTTAAATGCATGCAATAAAGCGCATAAGAACTCAAAGGAAGGAAGTTTTGTTTTCTGGTTTTTCTTTTTTTTGGTACTGGGAATTGAACTCATGACCTCAAACTTGCCAGGCTGGTGCTGTGCCACTGAACTATATCCCTGGCCCCAAGGAAGTTATACTGAGATATGATTCTATCCACATGTCTTAGGGAGGTCCTCATTCAAGTTAAGAACCCCTGCGTGGTTTCCTTATAGTACAGGACACCCTTACACTCTGTGCCTCCCACTCCAAAGGAAGGACTGCTTTTCTGTGTCCGTATTTCAGCTCATCTACACTTACCATACCTCGCCAGTTGTACTCCGTGGTGTGACCTTAGGCGTGTCACTATGCACTTCGGTTTTTTGTTATTATTGCCATGCTTTTCTGCTCCAAAAACTGGCTTTGCTAGTGACTCATTGTTTGTGCTTCAGTGAGGCCAATCGGGGAACTCTTCAGAGGCAGAGAGTAAAGGAGAGCAATGAGTCAGGCCCCTGGGTGGTGCCCTGACCTTGGCACACAGTAGGAGCGCAATAAATAATTGCCGGGTGAATGAAAGGGAAGTTGTAATGTACTTGAAAGGACCCACTGTTACCCCAAGCACATTGGCAGCACAGTTTTGTACAAAGTTACCGGCGTTCTCATCTATATTCATGAAGGCAAGCCTGAGTTAATAAGCTTCTTTTAAGGTCAGCAATCCCCTCCTCCAGACTTCCATTTGCATCTGAGGACACCTCTGGGATTAACTCCACTAAAATGGGGAAAGTGAGGAAAGAAAACAGGTTTGCCTAATATTGCAAGCTATGTCACAATGAATTCGTTGAATAACTGACGTTAAAATATTTGACGAGTTGTTTCCTGGCCCCGCCCCATTCGATTTTCAGCTAAAGTCTGCAGCTCAGCGGGAACTTCCCTCCGCAGCTCTATCCTCCTTCCACCTTCCGCGGCCCCCGCCAACCCTGGTGACCTCGGTCAGTCTCGGCGGTGGTGGGGTCTGCCCGCTTAGCTTTAGGTTCTGTCCCTGCGGCGCACGGCCCCCAAAGCTGAGATTCCTTCCCTCCCTGACGGGACAACGCCTTCCCAACGCGGGATCCTCCGGGTCTCGCCTCCCGAACCCTGGCTCCGCCTGGATCTGCTTCCTGGACGTGCTCTGCCACCACGTCTAGTCCTGGGCTGTGGCTCCTGGCCTGAACTCCGCCTCCCTCGCCCGATTCCTCCTCCCCGCTCGGCTTTCACACTTCCTATGTTATGGATTTGCCCCACTCTGCCCCCTTAGCCCAGGCCGTCCTTAGCCCTGCCTACTGGGGTCTACTCCCACCGGCTCCCGCCTGCTTTGGGCTCTTGACCCCTCCGGGAGCGTCCGCCCCACCCCCCAGGTCTGCCTCCGCCCTTCCAGAGCTGGCTCCTCCTCTCGCGGGTGGCCCCGCCTCCTAGAGCTGGCCCCGCCCCTTTCTCCCAGATTTTCCCCTGACCCAGGCAAGCTTCTAGGACTGCGCTGGTTCCTGCTTCACGTGGCAGAGGCGCTGTGGAACACCATGCAGTGCCTGGGGGGCCGGAGCCGGAGCCGCTCCAGGGAGCTTTACCTGAAGGAGCAGAGCCTGAAGGTGGCGGCGCTCAATGGGCAGAGGCTGGGTAAGGGGCGTGGGGAACACTGAGAGCTGCAAGGATTGGAAAGGCAGCTGGGGCAAGACACAGAGCACTTGTCCTGGGGGCCAGCTGCTTTTGGCTGGATTTGGAGCCCTTGTTTCCTTCTTCGGGGTTACGTTTGCAGCAGTGGCACGTGGAGGAGGGTAGTGGGGGACTGGTTACCCCTTCTCCTGATCTACCCTAGTCCATCCAAAGCTCACCGCCCCTTCTCATCCCAAACCAGATCTGCTAACAAATTTGTGACGCACCATTGGGCATGTGGACCAAAGTGTAACTGGGACGACTGTGTACCCCCATGAGGTGATTTGCAGGGCTGTGTGTGCCCCAGTGTGGTACTGTGCAAATGTTTGTGTGTGACAGGTGTGACCGTGGGTAATCCAGTGCTGACTGATTCTGTCGCGCATGTCGTCCTGCGGGGCTGTTGTGTGGTGGTGTTGCTGTGTAATGGTGTGTAACCAGGTGCGTGACATTGTGGCACCAGGGTATTTACACATAACCCCGTGTGATGGTAGGTGATCCAGTGTGGTTCTGTGCAGCTGTGACTGTATGACTGATGTGGCAGTGGGCCACCCAAACTGACTGAGTTATCCTGTCATTCTGTGTTACATTTGTGTTACATGGGATTTTTTTATGCTATTACTCTGTGGCAGGGTGTCCCTGGAGTGGTGGCTGTATAAAGTAAAATTTCATAGACCTGACCCTGTGGGCAGGCAGCCTTTTTCTGAGTCCTAACTCCACCATGCAACTTCCTTTAGCCTCAGTTTCCTCATCTGTAAAATGGGGGTGATGATTCTGCCTTCCTTATAGAGTTGTTCAAGAATTAAGTATATGTGCTACGAAGAGTATCTTATTCAAATATTAGCTATTATTATGGTGGCTGCTGTTATCATTATCACAATAATGATGCTGTAGCACTGTGTGTTGTGTGGCTAAGGGTAACACTGTACACATCCATGTGACAGTGTATAGTTTGGGGGTGTAGTGTGGCTCATTGTCTCTTCAGCAGTGTGTCTGCCATTGGGATTGTATATGGTGGCATGCGTCAGGGTGTCTGTGTGACTGTACCCCAGTGTAGCTGTGCACTGCTGTGATCCTCAGTATGCATCACCTTAGGGACAGGTGCATAATGGGAAGGTCTCCTGACACCCTCTAGCTTCCCACTGGCACCCAAAGCACTGTCCACGCCCTGCTCCTGGCCACTTCCCTGGGCAGCTAAACTGAGCAGGTTGGCAAAGCCATAGCATCAATCCCGGGCCCCTGAGCTCAGAGCCCCTCCCAGGCCCCTACAGAGGAGAGAGTTCTGCAGCTGAGTGAGTGGGGCTGGATGCAGAGGCCCACAGACTCTGCATGCTCAGGGAGCGAGGGCAGAAGGGTAGGCAGCTGGGGACCTTGGAAACAGAAGGGCCCCCTCTGAGGCTAAGAAAGGGAGGCACCTGCCCAAGTTTCCTAATGGCCCAGAGAGCAGTGACCGTCACCTTTCTGGGGTTAGATATCCCCTCTTGGGACTGAGGTCTACCTCCTGCAGCCCTGACAGCCTGGGCCTTATCTCTGCCTGACCACAGACATGGTCACAGCCTGGCTCCACGACAGGATGAGCATGTCATCCCTTCATGGTGTTTTCCAGAACAGGAGGGTGGAGATCACCCTCTACTTCCTGACACCCTCCCCCATTCCCATCTGACCTGTCAACCATGGCTTGCCCTGTGTGCCAGCTTAGGGGGTGGGGTGCTGGCAGATGGTAGGATATTTCTCCCTGTTGTACCTCAGCCACAGAAAGGACAGTGGAATCTCCCAGCAGAGGCAAGACGTGGGTCTCTCTCCTGGCAACCCGGGAACTCCCTTACCCTCCCTGTTGTGCTAGGCCCTGCAGACACAGCCAACAGTTTGGAACATTCTGTGTGAACTCCTTTCTCTACTATGTCTCCCCTTGGGCTGAAGGGAAAATGCCCATGCTAAGGCAGAGTGTCTTCTGGAAGTGGGTAGACAGATCTGTGGTGAAGGTATGACAAAGGTATGCCGAAGCTCACATCAGACCTCCGAGGACTGTTCTCGCCCCAGGGCTGATGAGAGAACAGAGGCACAGAGGAGGAAAGACATTGCCTAGAGCCCTAGGACAGTGGATGGCGTGAGTCTCAGTCCTCACTGAAAGTACGAACATGAGGAAAGACAGAGAAGATATAGTGGCAGAGGCCCAGGGACATGGTCCAGAAGGTCTTGTGGGCCCTGTAGATTTGTGGAGCAGGCTAGCTGGGGGCAGGGAGAATGGATGAAATAAGAGAGGATATCAGAGGTTGTGAATCTGGGCTCAGAAAAGGAAAAAGCTATGACTTTGTTAGGGCTCCCCAGTGTAGGCCTGGGCATAAGCCCTCAGACTGGTCCCTTGGGTCCCTGATGCCAGCACTCGGCTGGAACAGCAAGACAGAGATCCCTGGTTGGCTACACAGTTTTGAGAATAGAGTTGAGGTGGTCAGTTGGCTCTGAACAGAGCTGACTGTGGGCTATACATGGCTAGGGTAGCACACACACCCTTATAGATGCATCTATCTCTGTATCACATTGATGGATTATTAAGGTGCCAGGTGAAGGTCTCCTTTATCACAGTTGGCGTAGTATCCGCTGAGGACCATGTCTCCTAAGGGGTCAAGCGTGGTGTCCCTTTTGTGCCTCCTGTCGGGGCCTGGACATCTTTGGGAGCCTAAGCCGCAGAGCAGCCTGCAGCTCTGAGTGCAGCAAAAGAGCTGGAGCGGGGCAAGCAGCCAGGGTTCTGGCATCTCTGTGAGCTCTGCCTCAGCTTCGAAAAAGTCTTCACTGTGCCTTAAGGGGTTCCAGACCCAGGGCTCTTAGAGATGGCGGTTGTAGGAAGAGAGAGGTGCGTCCCAGAAGGCTCAATATAGGCTGCAATGGCCTCACTGTTCTCTGCAGAGCAAAGATCAGAGACCTACTCAGGTACACTCCAGTCAGGGATGGGGGAAGCCGGGAAGAGGGATGGCAGGGGTAGCAGAGGGTCCCACAGCAACCACAGTGCTGATACCAAGAGCTACAACTGCTGTTGCTTTCAGACCTCCACTGATCTGTGCAGCATCTCCTTTAAACTTAGAACTCCCCTTTGACATGAATGCTATTATTATCCCATTTTATGGACAGGAAAGCAGAAGCCCTGTCCCGTAGTGTCACTTACTCAGGTCACACAGCCATCCAGAAAGGATGCCGGAACCTAGGCACAAATGATTGAGAGGGTGTTTACTCCTTAGTGCCTGAGGCTCACGTCCGTCTGTCTTAGACATGTTCTCGTTACTGCGACACAGTGCCCAACACCCCAAAACTAAAGAAGAGGTTTATTTTTGTTCCCAGTTTATAAAGGTTTCAGTTCATAGTCCACTGGCTGCAAGGCTAGACAGCACGGCCGAGGGGCGTGGTGGAGGAAAATCCACTTGCCCCAGGCGATGGGAAGCGGAGAAGGAAGGGAGGCGCAGGGAGGAGGAAAACCTTTGCAGGTCGTGTCCCCCGTGACCTGCCTCTTCCGACCAGACCTCACCTTCTTACAGCAAGTCAGCTGTAGGCCCCAATACACCAGCTTCCTTCCAAAAGCAACCCCCGAGAGTTGCTCTTGGGATATTGAGACACAAACCATCACACGTCTGCTCTTCTTCCTGCTTTGCCCGATCTTTTAGTCCCAGCTTCCTTCAGACCCCTGGGTGAGACCAAGCAGGATCCACCTCATCCTTTAGAGCCTGTTTCCTAAAGTCTTCATCCTCCAGCAGCCAGGGCATCCTCAAATAGTTGCCCTGCCTTTGCCCATTCAGCTGCAGATGGGCAGGTCACAGGGGGTAACTGTGGTCCTGGGTTGGCAGTTGTCCTGCCGTTTGCATAGATACCTCAGCTGGGGATCCGAGAAGACTCCCTGGAGGAGGCAGGGCCCTGGGAGTGGGCTGGAATGTGGGCAGAAGGGGGAGTATGCAGAGAGCTGAAGGTGAGGCTCACAAAAGCTGGGCTCTGCAAGGGTCCAGACATGTGCATGCCCAGTGTGGAACTGAAGGCAGCAGATGCAGTGGTAGAGGAGGTCTCTTACTAGTGTTACCCCCTAGGCCTGCAAGATGACAAGGACCTACAGGCCCTACTCAAGGGCAGCCAGCTCCTAAAGGTGAAGTCCAGCTCCTGGCGAAGAGAACGTTTCTACAAGCTGCAGGAGGACTGCAAGACCATCTGGCAGGAGTCCCGCAAAGTCATGAGGTCCCCAGAGTCCCAGCTGTGTGAGTGTTCTGGACCACAAGGGAGGGGACAGAATGCAGGTGGGGTGGGGATCCATCGTGGCCCATGACTACAGACTGGAAAAAAAGAAAAGCCTGATCGTTCATGCAAGCAGGACCAGAAATGAGGAAACAGCCTGGCTGGGGTCAGAAGAGGAGCTGGTTAAGCCACTTTTAGGGAAATTGAGGCCAAAACTGGTTTGGAGGTGGGAATTAAGAAATTAGGACCACAAGTGCTAAAATTCCTTGGGGATTGGGTTTCACAACCATGACAACGGATGGGAACAGACAGTCTCAAAATCAGGGAGGCTAACCAGGGCATGGTGACACATGCCTGTAATCCCAGCACTTGGGAGGCTGAGGCAGGAGGATCATTGCAAATTCGAGACCAGCCTGAGCTACAAAGTGAGCTCAAGGCCAGCCTGAACTGCATAGCGAGACCCTGCCTCAATAAATAAATAAATAAATAAATAAATAAATAAATAAAAATTAAAAAACAAACAAACAAAAAATCAGAGGCTGGGGATTTAGCTCAGCGGCACAGTGCCTGCCTGGCAAGCGCAATGTCGTGAGTTCGATTCCCAGTACCAGAAAAAAAAAAGTCAGGGAGAGAGTTGGACAGGGTTGCCTGAACTCACAAGCATCCACCACGCAGATGTGGGAAGGAGGCAAGTTGGGTGGATTGGCATTGTAGGTGTGGTAGGCTAAAAGCCAGGCCCAAAGTCCAGAGGCAGATAAGGCACTTCCGGGAGTGAAGTGGGGTCATAGGAGGAGATCCTCCCTGGGACTGGAGCCAGAAGAGGTTGGAATGGAGCAGGGCTGGGGCCTACAGAGACAGCCCATGCCTGAGGTGCTCCTTCAAGGACATAGGCCTGAGGGCTTTCTGGAAACTCCTGAAAAGGCCCAGCAACCCAAGGCTGGAGCAGCAAATGGACAGTCTGACCTGCAGTGCTTTAGGGAGGAAGCTCTGCTGTCTATCACCCTTTAATTCAGGAATTCCCTAAAAAAATTTTTTAAGTGGAGCATTCCCTTCTGCACTTCTACTTGGTGGGAACATTTTGGACCAGTGAAATACGGAAATGTTATCTGCATTGCCCAATATGGAAGCCACCAACCACAAGTGAGCCCTTGAAATGTGGCTGGTGTGAGTCTTTCATCTTATTTTGGCTAGTTTGTACTTGAACAGCCACAGGTGCAGGTGACTACTCAGTTGGACAATGCAGACAGGACCTTGCAACCTGAGTTTCCCAAAGCCAAGACCCCTGGAAAGCCCTTGCCCTTCATCTACTCACCTTAGACTAGGGGGGCTGGAAAGTGGGGTGAGCTGACGGGTAGATCTGTGGGAATGAGACCAGACACAGTAGAGGTACTTTTCCTAGGTAGAGAAAAAGCACAGCATGAGGAAAGAGAGGTTTGGTCCCAGGTGTGTGTGTTGGGGAGTGCCTTTTACCCAGGAGGGATCTGCTAGGCCAGACCCAAGGCAAAAGCCAGAGAAGATATGGCTGTGGCCCGGAGTGTGGCCCAAGGTAAGGCAGGACAGGAGTAAGGCAGATGAGGAGAACCTGAATGGGTCCTTGGGCTGTGGGCTGTGAAGGCTTCTGAGCAGGGCCAGGCAGGGTCTGAAGAGATGAGGCTCTCAAGTGTTCTCAGCAAACCACCCTGAGCCCCTGCCCTGCCTCACTGTACTTGAGTGACCCCTGACCTTGCCTCTGCCTATGGCGCCTGACAGCTTCCTTCCCTGAGCTCCTGCCCTGATAGTGGGTTTCCTGTTAGATGCTGACCAGTGGGGACATAGTCGGGACAAGGATCTGACGCTTGGAGTTCACCCCCTGCCAGTGCATAGCCTGGCTCACCAGTGTATGCCTAGAGCTTGGTGGTGGATGGGTGAGGGGGCAGGGAGAGGAGCAGCAGATCCAGGAGCCCCCAGGTGGACTGGCAGGATAAAAGCGTCACATTAGCACAGTTGTGAGCAAAGGACAGGAAGTGCATTTCAAGCAGGAGACCCAGTATGGGGTGGGGGTGCACATGAGTGGGGGGCCAAGGGCCTGTGCCCTGAGAGTGATTAACAGAACCAGGTCTGGAAGCCAGCTGTGCTCAGCTAAGGAACATGGCCTGAAGGCTTTCTCCCAGGTCAAAGACTTCTGAGACCGGTCGTGAGACAGTTGTCCTCAACTGCACTTTACCTCACTGAAGGAGTGGAGCATCCCCCATTTCTCTTTGGTTCTGGTTCTTGCTCGCCCAAACCCACCCCTGCTGCCCATGCCTGACAGCTTCCCAGTCGGACAGGTTTTATCAGCAGCAAGGGGAGCTGGAGTTTTTCTTCTGGGGAGGCTGGGGCGTGGGTCTGCAGGTTCCACGACCCAGGCTTCCTGTTTCCATTCCCAGCCTACAGCAGCTGCTAGCGGGGGGTCTAGCGGGGCACAGAGGGATTAGGCAGGGATATGCTCTGCACCCCAGATGGCTCAGGGCTCACGTGTCCCACTCCACAGTGTGGACTTTTAGCCACAGCCTGTCTAGGACCAAGGACAGATGGGTGAGGATGGCTGCGGATGGGGGTGGAGCAGAGCAGAACCTGGAGCAGGGCAGAGTCTTTTTTTTTCCGTAGCTTTTAGTAGGGTTCCTATTTCCCCTCAGCCTAAGCACAGACAGTGCTGATGTATTTTCTGTCTCTCTGCACTCTGTGTTCTGGCTGTGCCATAGAAATGGAATCACATAGCCTGCTGTGACTGGCTTCTTTCACCCAGCATATTCTCAGCATTCATCCACACTGCAGCACATATCCTTGCTTCGTTCCTTTTTTTCCATTCCTTTTAATTGCCTACTAATATTCTGTTCTTAGGGATTTATCGCATATTACTTATCTATACATCAGCATGAGCCTGGCTGCCGAGTCTGTCTCTCAGCCAGGCTCCAGAAGAAAATAGGGGGTGGGAGTGGTGGGCAGATAGAGCCTTGTCTCTCCTTGAAGCCTGGAAGACTGGGTTGTGACAGGAGGGCCCTACCCCTGGCTGCCAAGGGCAGAATGATAGGATCTTTCAGACTGCTGGGGCGCTGCCTCCCCTCAGGGCGTTCTTTCCTGCAGCCCTCTGCCAAGGGGCTCCATGAAGTCGGCACATACAGACACACACTAGGCAAGGCCTTGTCCACGTTCTCACACAAATACTGCTCCTTCTGCTTTTGCTCCTCTGTCCCTAGACCCTAAGGCCAAGGCTAACTGTGGGTAGGTCAGGAGAGGGGCCTGGAGCCTCGTGTGGCTGTGGGAGGGAAAGGCCCGATGTCCAGTACAATCAGGAGCCCACATGGCTCATCTCTCTCTGTCTCTGCCTGAAAACCCTGTCCTTGTCATCTCCCAGGGGCTCTGCTCCCTCCACCACCGAGACAGCGAGCCTGGGGCCCTAGATGCCCTTGTCACCCAAAGGTCTCTGTCTCTCCTTGTGTGCGTCCGTTCTGCCCACCGTGATTGTCTCGAGCTCTGTGTCCACCTCAGTCCTGAACCTCCTTTCTGTCACCCCTCTGCCTGCCTGCTTCGTAGACTCAAGGCCTCAGCTCTGGGCCAACCTGTGTCTCTACCCTGTGCCCCTCCACTATGGTCTTGACCCTGTAAGGGCAGGGATTGCCCTCACACCACGTGTGCGTGACAGAACCCCTCCCGCTGCACCCCTCCCTCACTGTCCCCTTCTCGCAGTCTCCATTGAGGACATTCAAGAGGTGCGGATGGGGCACCGCACAGAGGGCCTGGAGAAGTTTGCCCGTGATGTGCCCGAGGACCGGTGCTTCGCCATTGTCTTCAAGGACCAGCGCAATACACTAGACCTCATTGCCCCATCTCCAGCTGATGCCCAGCACTGGGTGCAGGGCCTACGCAAGATCATCCACCACTCAGGTTCCATGGACCAGCGGCAGAAGCTGCAGCAGTATCCTCTTGGTTGGCCCGTGGACGGCCCATAGTTTTCCCTCGGGCACCTGAATTTGGAAGCTGGCTTAACCAATTTGAGTTGCTGTAACTAAATACCACAGACCAGCGGTGGTGAACCTACAGCGCATGTTGTGCCACAGTTTGTGCCCCTGAAAGCTCTAAAAGGTTCCCCACCACTGCCTTAGACTAAGTGACTTACACAAGAGAAACTTATTTTCTCAGTCTGAAGACAAGAATTCCAAGATGAGGGTATCAGTGTGGGGAGAGCCTGGTGAGGGCCCTTTTCCTGGCTTGCAGATGCCTTGCCTTCTTGTGTCTTCACACGGCAGGAAGAGAGATGGGAAGCGTTCTGGTATCTCTCTTATAAAGGTACACTACCATCATGATGGCCGTACCCTCATGACCTTATTTAAACTAACTACCTCCCGAGGCC
Source organism: Chinchilla lanigera (assembly GCF_000276665.1). Classification (NCBI taxonomy): domain Eukaryota; kingdom Metazoa; phylum Chordata; class Mammalia; order Rodentia; family Chinchillidae; genus Chinchilla; species Chinchilla lanigera. The sequence continues at coordinate 4,867,071 of NW_004955421.1, read as the reverse complement.
CTGTCTCCAAATACCATCACATTGGAAGTTCAGGCTTCAGCATGTGAATTTTGGGGAGACAATTCAGTGCACAGCAGAAAGGAGACGGGGAAGGTCCATGGACCCGTCTTTACTCTGAGCAAAGGCCAGCAGCTCGGCAGCTGTGTGAGTCTCCCCATGCTCCACTCTAAGCCTGGGGAGGCTGAGGGGAGCACTTCGCTTCAGTAGAAGACCTAGTGTAGGACACTGTCATCATGTTTTCCGGAGTTCCTACATATTTTCCCTCTGGGAGTTGAGAGGCCATGGTTGCCTTCTGTGCCTTTCTTTGGGGAGCAATCATGTTTCCCTGGGCCTAGTTTTCGGGAAAGCCTATGGGCTTAAAACAAAGTAACTTCAAAATCTAATTGCACAGCCACACACCAGTATGATTCAAAGTTCAGGCTTCTGTCACGCATGGATGAGGGTGGAACCAGGTGCAGTGCCCTTTTTAACGACAATTTTATTGAGATATAATTTATATACCACACAGTTAACCCATTTAAAGTCTTGAGTTTGATTCTGTGCTTTTTAGTATATTTATAGCATTATATAACCATCCCCACAATCATTTTCATCACCCCCAATAGAAACTCTTACCTTTTAGCAGGGTTTCTATTTCCCCTCAACCTAAGCACCAGACAACCACTGATGTATTTCCTGTCTCTATGTACTTCCCTATTCTGACCGTGCCATATAAATGGAATCATATAGTCTACTGTAATTGGCTTCTTTCACCCAGCATATGTTCAGCATTCATCCACATTGCAACACATATCCTTGCTTCATTCCCTTTTTTGCGTTCCTTTTAACTGCCTGATAATATTCTGTTCTTAGGGATTTATCGCATATTACTTATCTGTTCATCAGTTGATGGACATTTGACTTGCTTCCGCTCTTGGACTCTAATCTGCTGTGAACATTTGAGTATAAGTTTTTGTGTGGACATTTGTTTTCATTGGAGTTCATCCTAGGAGTAGAATTGCCAGGTCATACAGTAACTCTATGTTTAGTCTTTTGAGGAACTGCTGAACTGTTTTCCAAAGAAGCTGCACTAATTTACATTCCTGTCAGCAGTATATGAAGGTTTCAGTTTTCACATCGACGTTTGTTTGTGGTTTTTGGTCTCTCTTTTATATGGCTGAAATTTTTTTATTGTTGTGGGCATTTGTGTGGCTGTGAGGTGGCTACCTTATTGTGGTTTTCGTTTGCATTTCTTTGATAGCAAATGATGTTGAGTGTCTTTACATGCTTATTGCTCACTTGTATATCTTTGGAGACATAGCTGTTCAGATTCTTTGCTTATTTTTGTTGTTAGGCTCTTTTTAAATGGATCTATTGTTTTGATTTTTAATTGTAATAAAATACACATAAAATAAAATTGACCATCTTAGCCATTCACAAATACACAGTTCAATAGGGGTAGATATATTCACATTATTGTGCAACTAACATCCAGAACTCTTTGTCTTGCAAAACTGAAACTCTGAACCCATGAAAGGACTTCTCACTCATTCTCCCCGCCCCCACCTCAACCCCCACCCAGGGCAACCACCATTCTAAATTTGACTCCTCTAGGTACCTCAGATAAATGGAGTCATATAGTATTTGTCTTTTTATGACTGGTCTATTTCACTTAATATTTTGTCCTCAGGACTCATCCATGTTGTAGCATGTGTTAGAAGTCCCATTTTAGGCTAAATAATATTCCATTATATGTATATGGCAGATCTTGTTTATTCATTCATTCACTGATGGACACTTGGGTTGCTTCTACCTTTTGACTGTTGTCAGTGATACTGCTATGACCTTGGGCATACGTAAATTTCTTTGAGATGAGATTCTCTTTCAGTTGTTTTGAGTATCTATGCAGAAGTGAAACTGTAGGATCATGTAGCAATTCTATTTGCTTTTTTTTTAGGGGACCACCATAATATTTTCCATAGCAGCTTTACCATTTTACATTCCAACCAACAATGTACAAGAGATTCAATTTTTTTTTTACAGTAGCCATCCTAATGAGTGTGAGGTGTTACCATATGATCTCATTGTGGTTTTGATTTGCATTTCAAATGATTAGTGATATTGAAAATTTTCAGGTGCTGTTGTATATCTTCTCTGGAGAGATGTCTATTCAGATCCTTTGCCCATTTTTGCTTGTGTTATTTATTTTTTACTATTACATTGTAAAAGCTCTTTGATTACGCTAGATGCAAGTGTCTTGAATTATAGGCTTTGCAGATAATTTCTACCATTCTGTGGATTCTCTTCTTCTTGATGGTATTGATGAAGTCTAATTTTTTTTCATTCATTTGTGCTTTTTGGGTTTTTGTTTTGTTGGTTGGTTGGGTTTTGAGACAAGGTCTCACTGTGCAATCCAGGCTGGTCTCGAACTCAGAGAAATCCTCCCAGCTCAGCCGCCTGAGTGCTGGGGCGATATGCGCGTGCCATCATGCCCAACTCATTTGTGCCTTCCAGTATATCTTTTTTTTTTTTTTCTGGTACCGGGAATCGAACTCACGACCTTGCGCTTGCCAGGCAGGCACTGTGCCGCTGAGCTAAATCCCCAGCCCCCCTTCCAGTATATCTAAGAAGACTTTGCCTAGCTCAAAGTCACAAACATTCAATCATATTTCCTTGTGGTTTTACCATTTTCACCTACATCTAAATCTCTGACCCATATTAAATTAATTTTCATGTAGCATGTGAGGTAGGAGATCCAGCTTCTTTTCTCTTTGCATGTAGATGTATAGTTGTTCATTGGTTGGAAAGATTATTCTTGTCTCGTTGAATTGTCTTGGTAATGTTGGCATAAATCAGCTGACCAAAAATAAGAGGGTTTGTTCTGGACTGTGAATTATTTTCCATTTGTCTATATGTTTCTGCTTGTACCAGTACCACAATATTTTAGTTAATATAACTTTGAAAGTTACTGTCAGCTTTTTGTTTTTGTTTTTGTTTTTGTTTTTTTGGTACCGGGAATCAAACTCAGGACCTTGAGCTTGCCAGGCAGGCACTTATGCCATTGAGCTATATCCCGGCCCTGTGAGTTTTGAAATCAGAAAATGTGTGAATTTTCGTTTTTATTCAAGGTTGATTTGACTATTCTAAACTCCTTGAATTTTTTTTTTATATTTCAGTCCAAGACCTTTATTAAGATGTAAATGAGGCCCGGGCGTGGTAGCACACGCCTGTAATCCCAGCACTAGGGAGGCTGAGGCAGGAGGATCGTTGTGAGTTCAAGGCCAGCCTCAGCTACAAAGTGAGCTCAAGGCCAGCCTGAACTGCATAGCGAGACCCTGTCTCAAAAAGACAGAAAAAAAAAAAAGGATGTAAATGAGGAGACTAAAAATAGGTAAATAAATACATTTAACACTAAGCTTCTATCCATCATAAGTATGAAAACAGAAGTACAATCCCTTTGAATCCCAACCACAGCAGAACCCCTCTTATTTTCCTGGTGTTGGGTACGGCATCTTTTAAGGTGGAAATTCTGCTGTAGGTTTTCACCATCATAGTCTGATTCAGCACATCCTAACTCTGTTACCACATAGCTCTTTGTGACTATGAGGAGAATACTGAGGGAGCGTTTCTGTGTTTCCCAAGAGTAAAGTACTGGTACAATAAATCCTTAATGGAAACTATTCAACTGTGAGTATATAATCATATGCACAGAAATTTATCTAGCAGTATAGAAAGTTAAAGGACACTATCAGGATTTTTTTTTTAAACAGGGTCTCTCTATGTAGTGCAAACTGGCCGGGAATTTACTTATGTAGCCCAGGCTGGCTTCAAATTCACTTTGATTTTCCTGCCTCAGCCTCCTGAGTGCTGGGATTACAGGCGTGTACCACCATGCCCAGCTCATTATCAGGATTTTTTAAAAAGTGATGTAAGTCACTTGAACTCCTATACAAGTTTTTGGGTCAGTTTTTCAGTGTCTCTAGAAAAGTTAGCAGGATTTTGATAGGGATTGTAAATCAATTTGGAGAGTATTTCCAGCATAATAATATCAATTATTCATATCCACGAACATGGATGTCTACACATTTATTTACATGTTCTTTCATTTTTTTCAACACTTTATGCTTTTCAGAATTTGTTTTGCACTTTAAATGAAAGACCAAATGATTTGATTCACTTTGATACTTTTGCAAGTAGCACTGTTTTCTTCATTTTACTTTCAAACTGTTCATTGCCAGTGTATCTCCAGCTCACTTTGAACCCTGTGGGTTGTGTTACTGCGTGTTTTTGAGCATTCAGAAAACCTTTAAGTGGTTATTTCTCAAGATCACCCTGCTTGGTCTGTGGCTTTCTTCAAAGCCCAGTTCTGAGGCCTTTTTGTCATAGCCACCCCTTTTGCACAGCCTTCTTGGACAGTCCCAGGCCCTGTGCAGGGTCCTGTTGCACAGATTTGGAGCTCATAAAGCCTCCTCCCCAGTGAATGGCCATAAACATGGGAAACTTGGCCTTGTCTGGGGCACTTAGAACTTGATTGCTTCACCTGTCAGTCTGCCATAATTTTTTTGCATATATATGTAAATTTTGGAATATATGACTTATATCAGAATTTTATTTATTTATTTATTTATGCAGTCTTTTTGAGACAGGGTCTCGCTATGCAGTTCAGGCTGGCCTTGAGCTCACTTTGTAGCCTAGGCTGGCCTCAAACTCACAAAGATCCTCCTGCCTCAGCCTCCCAAGTGCTGAGATTACAGGCATACATCACCATGTCCAGCTCAGAGTGAAATTTTAAAGATCCACAAGACCTACCTCCTCCAGAAACTGCTGATATTTGCATTCTGTTTCTCTATTTTTTTCTGC
>NW_004955421.1:4848941-4861969 GCF_000276665.1 Chinchilla lanigera | reverse complement strand
GCTATGCAGTTCAGGCTGGCCTTGAGCTCACTTTGTAGCCCAGGCTGGGCTGGAACTTGCAACGATCCTCCTGCCTCAGCCTCCTGAGTGCTGAGACTACGGTGTGCGCCACCACGCCTGGCTTGTAAGTCTATTCTTGTAGTGTTAAAATTTTATTCTAATCTTTCATTATTCTAAGTAATACTGCCAAAAACTATATTCATAAAGCTTTTCAGTATTTATGAATGTTTCCTTACTCATGGATTCCTAGAAGTAGAATTAAATGAAACAAATGTTGTTTCAGTTCTTTTTTGTTATTATAATCAAATATCTGAGGCAGACTAACTTTATAAAGAAAGGTCTGTTTAGCTTACAGTTCTGGAGATTCAAATGCAGTTATAGGATGACACCATAGCCAATGGCAGTAGTACATGTGGGAGAAAACGAGACTGGGATCCCACAGCGCCCTCCAAGGGAACACTTTCAGTTGGCCTAAGGACCTCCCACAAGGCTTCACCTCCCAACGTCACCCCGCAGGGCACTAAGCGCTCTGCACATGAACCTTGGGGTGAGCCACATCCAAAACATAGCAGTGGTTTAAAGCTGCAGCCAGATGTCTTTCCTAAAATTGTGCCTACTTACTCTTCCCAAGCAACTGAAGAGTGTCTGCTTTTACTGCACCTTTACTTCTAGTGAATGTTGTACTTTTATGTTAGCAAAAGGTCAATTTATACTTCATCATGTAGTTACTAGGGTCATCATATTGCTTCCTTCTTCATTAATTCTTCCAAACCTTTGCTGCAAATGTTTCCCTCAGTCTGCCAGGTGGATGGCTTTGTTTTTCCTTTATTTGCTCCTTAGATTTGTAAAAAGTTTGTAGATAGCATCAATTATGCCATTCTCTTTGTGATTTCTTCTTAAAACCTGCGGTCATTTATTCTACAGTGTTCATGAGGTTTCATTATCTTCTCTTGTTCTCCGATTTCTGAAGAATGCATGTGGAACTCCTCCTTCTCTAGTTCCTCAAGCTTAAATCTGAAGGGTGAGAGGACAGAAGGAAGAGGTGGTGCTGAAATGTCCCAATCATGACTACTTGATCCAGGCTTTGTTTTTGTATGTGATCTCTCCCTCTGCTGAGCAATGTCTGAAAATTTGCTGTTTCCCACAAAGGAAGTGTTAAGTGCTTTAGTCCAGGTGGCTAATAATGAAAACCAGAATGACACACTTTACATTGTTAGTGGTAGTTATGGTTAGGGTAGATGGTAGGATGGGGGATTTGTTCACTTTGTTTACTTTTCTTTATTTTCTAAATTGTCTATGGTGAGTCCTTTTTAGAGTAAGAAATATTTTCAGAAAGTTGAAAGATTTCAAAATCATCAAGTAGAAAGAGTCTTTGATAGGATGTAACCTTTTCCTTACTTCCAGAGAGGCCACCAGGATGGATGTGCAGTTGTGAGACAGGCCTGCAGGGTGCAGGGAGCAGTAGCTCTGGGTGTTTCAGCTTGACCATTGCTCTAGCTGGACCATGGGTACCAGGGTTCCTGGGTTCTTTCCTTAACTTCTTGCCCAGCTGGATTCACTCCTGCTTGCGAAAAGCTGACAAAAACAAGGACAATAAGATGAGCTTCAAGGAGGTGCAGAACTTCTTGAAGGAGCTCAACATCCAAGTGGATGATAGCTACGCCTGGAAGATCTTCAGGGTGAGGCTGGGTCTGTGTGGCAGTGGGGCCTTGATCCTGCTTCAGGCCTCTTCTGAGCCTTGTCCACCTGGCTGTCTTGGCTTTGCAGGAATGTGACCACTCCCAGACGGATTCCCTGGAGGACGAGGAGATCGAAGTCTTCTACAAGATGCTGACCCAGCGAGTGGAGATCGACAACGCCTTCGCAGAGGCTGCAGGCTTAGGGGAGACCTTGTCAGTGGATCAGTTAGTGACATTTTTGAAGCACCAACAGAGGGAGGAGGAGGCGGGGCCTGCACTGGCCCTGGCCCTCATCGAGCGCTATGAGCCCAGTGAGACTGGTGAGGGCCTGGTGGTGCCAGAGCCACACGGCTGGGAGAACCCCGAGGATACTGCAACCAGAGAGAAGGGGCACCAGCCTCAGGGCCCCTGGGCAGTGCTCACCTGGCCTGCAAAAGCAGGCAGATGGGAGACAGGACTCCAACATCACTGCTTCTCTCTGGACCTCAATTCTCCTCTTGTTCCTCTTTCAGAGGGCCTTGAGGACCCCTCCCCAAGAATAGAAAAAGAGGTGGCTGGAAAAGCCGCACTATTCCTACCTTCTGTGAGTCCATTCTGAGCCCAGCTTTGAGATGTGACAGAACAGAAAAGATGGAGCCTGGCTGTAGAGGGGGGCTCCCAGCTAGAGGCCAGAGAAAGAGATGAGACCCTGCTCTCCGAGGCCTCTTGGTGTGAGGATGGAAGGGGAGGAGGCAGGGCCTCACTCTGGGGAAACCACAGTCTGGCTGGAGACAGACTTCTGCCTCCCAGAGCTGTGGAGGACCAGCTGGGGATGGGCAGGCAGAGGGAGGAGAGGGCTCCTGCTTCTGGAGTGGCAGCCAGCACATGGGAACCTCCTCCCTCCCAGCCAAGGCGCAGCGCCGGATGACCAAGGATGGCTTCCTCATGTACCTGCTGTCAGCTGATGGCAACGCCTTCAACCTGGTGCACCGGCGAGTCTATCAGGACATGAGCCAGCCGCTTAGTCACTACCTGGTGTCCTCCTCACACAACACCTACCTGCTGGAAGACCAGCTCACTGGGCCCAGCAGCACTGAAGCCTACATCCGGTGCGGTCCAGGGAAGCCTTGGGGGTGGGAGCCGTGGTGGGACTCAGGACAGGACCTGGAAGATCCTAGCTGCACCCCTACTCACAGGGCACTGTGCAAAGGCTGCCGCTGCTTGGAGCTTGACTGTTGGGATGGCCCCAACCAGGAGCCGATCATCTACCATGGCTACACTTTCACTTCCAAGATCCTCTTCTGTGACGTGATCAGGGCCATTCGGGACTATGCCTTCAAGGTGGGCATGCCCCTACAGGTGGGGAGGGAGTGCCAGGGGCAGCAAGCCCTCCTAACATGGCTTTGGGCTTGCAGGCCTCCCCCTACCCAGTCATCCTGTCCCTGGAGAACCACTGCAGTCTGGAGCAGCAGCGCGTGATGGCACGACACTTGCATGCCATCCTGGGGCCCATGCTGCTGGACCGGCCACTGGACGGAGTTACCAGTAACCTGCCTTCCCCAGAGGTATAGGGGGTGCCCAGAACAGAGGGCAGGAGACTTGCCAGGAGGCCAGGTGGGCCCTGACCGGTTGCCCCTCCATCCCCAGCAACTGAAGGGGAAGATCCTGCTCAAGGGGAAGAAGCTTGGGGGGCTGCTGCCCCCTGAAGGGGAAGGTGGCTCTGAGACCACTGTGTCAGATGAAGACGAGGCTGCTGAGATGGAGGATGAAGCCGTGAGGAGCCGGGTGCAACACAAGCCCAAGGTTCAAGGGGGAGCTGTAGGGATGGAGTAGACCCAGGGCCGTCCCCACACCCATGCGCATTCGCCTTGTCTCAGTTCTGTGGCTGCCATTCAGACCCTCTGCCCCTTCTCTCTGTCTGTCTCCCCCTGTCTCTGTGTCTGGGTTTCTGGCTCTCAGTGCCCACCTCACCCAACCCCTGGCTCTAACCCGGGCCTCCCCATGGCCCCCAGGAGGACAAGCTCAGGCTGGTGCAGGAGCTCTCTGACATGGTCATTTACTGCAAGAGTGTCCACTTTGGGGGCTTCTCCGATGCCGGCCCCTCCAGGCAGGCTTTTTATGAGATGGCATCCTTCTCTGAGAACCGTGCTCTCCGAATGCTGCAGGAGTCTGGTGAGTCCCTCCCTGCATGCAGAGGTGCTACCCAGCTGCCTGACCATGTGCGCTGGCCAGGGCTGGTCCTGGCCTCTCCCTGCTCTGGTGAGTCCCGCTGCTGACTGAACCACATCTCCCTTCAGGAAACAGCTTTGTCCGCCACAACGTGGGCCACCTGAGCAGGATCTATCCGGCTGGCTGGAGAACAGACTCCTCCAACTATAGCCCTGTGGACATGTGGAATGGGGGCTGCCAGATCGGTATGGGCCAGCTGGGGCTCGTGGAGCTAGGGTGAAGGCTCCAGTCCTGCGGCCAGAGGCTTGGGGGCTTGCAGTACGAGGCCTGGGGACCTAACCAGGGTCAGATGCAGGAGTGTATGGAGCTGGTAAACTGTTTGGAAATATCTCCCTACCAGTAAGTCAGTGTCTGAAAATGCACAATTAGCACCCTAGGCCTTGGAGTTTTGCCACCAGAAATGATATGCATGACCAGTGTGGTAGGTCTGTGAAGACAGAAAGAGAGCAGCAGTCATTGGGTGATACTGGATTCTGCTTATGACTCACATGGGACCCTAGGCTTCAGTGTATCCTGAGCAGGCTGGGATCAAGGGCCTCGAAGCCAGTCCACAGTCTGTGACTTCGTTGTCTTGCCTGTAGTGGCCCTGAACTTCCAGACACCTGGGCCAGAGATGGATGTGTACCAGGGCCGCTTCCAGGACAATGGGGCCTGTGGGTATGTGCTGAAGCCTGATTTCCTGAGAGACCTCAACACCAGCTTCAATGCACGTGCTCTGACTCAAGGGCCCTGGTTAGCTCCAAAGAAGCTGAATGTGAAGGTATGGCCAGATCCAGGAGGGATAGGTACTCATGGTCCTCCCTTCCCCGTCTCTGCCATTTTTGAACCCTTAATTATCCATCACTTTTCCTCAGGTCATCTCAGGGCAGCAGCTGCCGAAAGTCAATAAGAATAAGAACTCAATTGTGGACCCCAAGGTGACAGTGGAGATCCATGGTGTGAGCCAGGACATGGCCAGTCGCCAGACTGGTGTAATCACTAATAACGGTACGTGCTGGGTCCGGGCTGGGCCCAGCTCCTGGTGCTGAGGTCCACGCTGTTGATACATGACACCTGTCCCTCTAGGCTTCAACCCACGGTGGGACACAGAGTTTAAGTTTGAGGTGGTGGTGCCTGAGCTTGCCCTTGTCCGCTTTGTTGTGGAGGACTATGATGCCTCCTCCAAGAACGACTTCATTGGCCAGAGCACCATCCCCTGGCACAGCCTCAAGCAGGGTGAGTATCTGTTGGGGTGTGGGGATGGCCATGGTCGGGCAGGCAGGGCCTGGCTTCTTTTGGGCTGGAAGTGGCTATGCCTTGGCATATCTTCCCTGAGTAACTGGAACTCTCCTCCTTACCCATGTGCCTACCAGGATACCGCCACATCCACCTCTTATCCAAGAACGGAGACCAGCATCCATCAGCCACCCTGTTTGTGAAGATCACACTCCAGGACTAAGGCTTGGGGCATCCAGTGGGTTCTGCCCTGGGTGGGTTAGGCCCTGTATCCACACCTGGAGCCAGGACTAGTGCGGCCACTCCAACCTCTGGCACTGAGCCAGAGACCCCGAACTGCCTTTAGCTCTAACACTGTCAGTGCTGCTGCCTCTGTGGGGTCCCAGGAGCTGGCTCAGTGGCTACAACTGTCCTTAATTCCGTTAAGAAGAACATTGCGGCGCTCTGCACCCTTTGGCCAGCCTTAGGTCAAGAGTTTTTATAAGAATCACATTGAAAGTAAGCCTTGTGATCTCCTTACCTGCACACAGAAAGTCCCCAGGGAAGTGGGTGTGTGCGTGCGCATGCATGTGTGTGTGTGGGTGGGGTGCATGCGCGCCCATGTGTTCCATATTCATGGAGTTGTCTGGAGAGAGGAGCAAGAAACAAACCCCTCTGTGGAGGACACAGCCTGCAGGGTCACAGAGCGTTGTTCCCTGAGAGGGGAACCCAGCAAATAATTGGGCTTGAAAGCACATGTACCATGCCTTGTGCAGGTCACCAGCGTTTATTGACAAGGAGGATGGGGATGGGAGCTCCAACAGGGTGGGAGCAGCTTCCCCGATGGCTCAGAAGAAACCCAGCTTCTTTTTCTCCTGCTGCTGCTTCCACTTGGCCATGCTGTAGAACTCTTCCTTGGATTTCCCAAAGATATCTTGGAAGTCAGAATCTGAGAGATAGGACTGGAGGGTGGGCAGGGAGCGGATGCAGGGAAAGGGGTCACTGGAGCCCAGAATTCTGTCCCACCCAAAGGTGTCTCAGGGCATCATACTGCCCCACATCTCTGTCCAGCGCCTAGCGAGAACACGTCTCCAAGGCCACTCCAGCACAGTTCTAGATAGATACGGGTGCTGGGGCAGTGAGTGGCAGGGTCTGGATGCTCACCTCCTTGCGGGCGGGGTCCACACCCTGCGGCAGGTCTGCAGCAGCCTGGTGCATCAGCCGTTCCCGGGGCAGACTCCCACTGACAACCATGCAGGTGTCACTGACACAGCTGCTGGCAGTTGGCCTGGTGCTGGCGATGCCGGTATTCATGTTGGGGCCCTGCTCCAGCTCCTTCTGTGAACTGTCCTGGGAGCCCTTGAGGGCCAGCCGTGCCAAGGGACCTGTCCTCCTATTGCCCAGCCTTTGGGATGGCTGAAAGTTGTTGACTTCCTATCCAGAGAGGGGCCTCAGGCTGGGGTAGAGGGGAACAGGCAGCCCACAAAGAAGCCACACTAAATCCCCTGGCCCCCAACTACAGCCCTGCTGCCTACTATTGCCTGGCCCCTGCCGCTGTCTGCCATCATCCATGCTACCCGAGTCCAGACCATTGTGGGGGACTCTAGGGGTCTTAGTACTCACCGCTGTTACCTCAGAGATGGCACACCCTGATCCCAGGCTTCCCTCCATCACTTCCTCATACGACTGTTTGTTCTGGAGGTAAGAATCAGGGCTGGGACAGGAGGGACTTGAAACTAGGTCTCCCTCATATGTGCTGGAGGCCCTTCACCAGAATAGTACTCCCTCCTCCAAATTAAGAGTGGAGCCCGACATTTAAGCCCACACTCACCATCCATTTGTAGGGATCCCAAGCAAAGAACCATCCTGTGAAGGTGGCAGGCTCATGGCCCTGCTTGACCAGCACAATGGGTGTGGCCAGGCTCCTCCCTGCTGGGTGAGTCTTCAGGTATTCCCGGCCCCAGGCCACCGCCTCCTCCTTCCATTCACCTGCAGCTTCTCCAAGCCACAGGAAGACCTGGGCCACAGGGGAGGCCTAGCCTGGGGCAGGTAGATTGGCTGCCTGGAGCCAACCACCTCAGCCCACTTCCCTGTCTGTCGGATTGCCTCAGACCCAGTATGCACATCCCTGGTCAACCAGACACACAGAGCAAGCCCCCCACAAAGAACGTCACAAGCATACATGCAACGTGCAAAGCTTTACCTAGTGCCCATCGTGTGCCAGGCACTGGGGCTTCAACAATGAAAATACTAGGCAAAATCTTCGCCCTTGAACAGCTTTCATGAAGGAGCAAATACGTTTGTCTAGGGAGAAAGCGAAGAAGTAACAGTCCTGGAGGAGGTGAGGTGCCTGGCGTGTTCAGGAAACAGCGATAGAGCCATAGAGGCTGGAGCAGAAGGAGCAAGGGAAGAGTAGGAGGAAATCAGGTCAGCTGAGGCTGGCTGGGTCGGGTGGGGCCGCAGGAAGGGCTTGAGGTTTTCTCTGGGTGAGACAAGAGCCCACAGCCTCATCACTAACTCAGTGCCGCAGACACACCCCACACAGATGTACTGACAGAGACACACAATCATGCGTTGCTACACAGCCAGACACAGTTACTCACTATTGTCAAACATACAGCTACACACAAAGCAGTCACACCTGATTAGCAGTCACACACACCAGGCAGTAAGACCACTGTAAAGTCATACAGAAACAACTGCACAGGCACAACCAGTCACCAGTCACACACCTGGTCGGTTGCATGGTGTCCCCGCCCCCACAGCCTCACCATCTGACTAATCTGGCCAGTCCTAGTCATGGCAGTCACTGACAGTCCATGACTGGTCATTCTCTCACACAGCCATGTGCACAAGGCAAATGCAGTCACATGGCACCATGCACTGATACACCGTCAGTCTCTCCACTTTTAGCCAGCACTGACACGTTCAGCCACAGGCCCGCAGTCACCCACAGACAATCTGAGGGCACACAGTTAAAACTGCACATCTGGTCCAATCACACGAGTCCCAACTAGAGTCATAGTTTCCTGCAATCTCACAGCTGTCACACAGCAAATCAGACTCATCCGTGGTCTGCTGCCACACAACTGCAGTCAGTCAAGGTGTCACACACCATCACACATGCTCCCGGTCTTCTGTGCAGAGTCAGGTGGCTAAACACACACACCCAGTTGCACAAATACAGACACACCTCTGTCACGCACCAGCCAGCCAAGAGTGGCTGCATTACCTCCTGCCAGGTGTCCAGTAATATGACGTCATACTTGTCTAGGTCCTCTTGGCCAAAGAACACCACCTCTGTGAGGACCAGGCAGCCCATCTGGCTGGAGCACTCGAACAGTCGCGGCTGGAAGCCGGAGGCCTCCCCAGGGAGCCTGGCCAGCACAGGTAGTAGCAAGGTTGTGAGGAGTCAAGGGTGCTGTTCTTCCACAGACTGGGTCACACTGGCCCCGCTCGAAGGGGCCCCCAGCCCAGGACAGGGAAACAATTTCTCTGGGATCTGAGCTCTACCCACCCCGTAATTCCTCCAGGAGCACCTGCTCCTCTCTGGCTTGCAGGGTCCCTTTCTGTCAATGGAGAAAGCAGATCAGGTGATCTGTCTAGCCTCAGCCAGCTGTGACACAAGCTACCCAGTGACTGTCCCAGAAATTGGCATTAGGAAAGGAGGTCGGGGGCTCAGAGGGTGGGGCCTGAGCTAGGATGGGAGGGTCCCCTGGACATTCTCCTAACAGGGAGCTGGCTTCAGGTCCAGGGTGGAAAGAGGAGAGCTAGGCTGAGCAAGGGGATCATGGGACTGAGCTCAGAAGACTTGGGGAGGAATGTGATGAAAGACTTAGGCCCCACAGACCCATCAAGAGCACCCTGAGACACAGCTCTGCCCCTGGCACTTTGCTCAAAATAGTGATAATGCAGGGAGTGGACTCTGCCAGCAGAGGGCACCATTGTCCTGTAGCCTGGGCATCCTGATCCAAGTTACCCAGGATTAAGTGTGGGCTCCTAAGGCCTGCGGGTGGCATGCTGAAGTCCTCAGTTCCAGCCGTATCTCTCCACATCTCTCCATGCAACCCTAATTAGTGACCCACGCTCTCAGTTCCTCCTCCGTGTAAAAGTACCTTCCTCCCTACCGTGTTACCTCTTGCTGGGGTAGGGGGCCCGGCCTCCCAGCACCTCCCAGAAGTGGGGAGGCTCCTGACCCTCCAGAACAGTTTCCTTGTTATTTCCAGAGATGACAGTGACCACCATCCGCGCCATCTCACGTTGGTCACCGTTGCAGCCCTGGCAAACAGTTGGATAAGCCCTGCAGGGGGCATGCTTTTACCTCCGTCCTCCATCCCACCCACCGGGGCCTGAGCCATAGGAGGCCTGAGCTGATAGTGGGGCGTGCGTGAGCAAGGGATCTCCTTTTCTTCCCCTCCAACCCTCAGTTTTCCCCACTGTTCAGGGTCACAGGATCTGGAAGCCTCTCTGGATCCAGAGCGTGGATGGGACTCCCAGGATTGGTGGTTAATCATGGTTCATGCCATAGATCAGAGAAAATTCCAGCAAAGTAGACTAGGCCTCCCCACTTCTCCCAAGAGACCTGGAAGGACTATGCTGATGTTCAAGGCAAGAAGGAGGGGAGGCAGCTTGTGCTAAGCCCTAGGGGACTCCGAGGTCAACCTGTCACTTTCCTCCTTTAACCCTCACTGGCCTATCTGTGATTGAACTGGAAGCCTGCATCCGGTGGAGGGGACCCATGCCAGTCTGACACCACTGTCCCAGCTGCGAGTCAGGTGGCCAGTGCTGCATGTACCTTCCCAAACCAGAGGTAGCAGGCATCAGCTGTGACCAGCAAGAAGATGTCACTGGAGATGAGGGATGAGGCTCGGGCTGGCACCTCCAAGGTCCTGGTGTTGTGGCTCTCGGTGCCTTGTACATGGAAGAGCCTCGTGGCCGGTGCTGACTGCCCCTTCCCATTGTTTCCAGTGATCTCCTAGAAGAGGGCTGGGCTTTAGGCTGAGGCGAGGGTTCCTGGGGGCTGCCTCCCTGTCCCATGAGAACCAACTGCCTCAGAGCTCAGGCTACCATTGTCTTCTGGACTCTTTCTAGATGGACGCCTCGCCCCATCTTGGAGAGGTCAGGACAGTTATTCAGGCCTTGAAGGTAGAACACGGAACCCCTTTTGGCTAAACTTCCTGGACTATGCTCTTGCTTTGTGCCTACCCTGGGACCTATCTGCAAATGGGGGATTGCAATGCCCACCGGTGGGGGTCACCCTTGAAGCTTCTGGGCCTGGGACAAGCACCAGGAAACCAGGGGCTCGAAAGCTAGCCCCAGGCCTGAAGAGAAGATATTTGGCAAGGGGATGGAAGGCCACAGGCACATGGGAGACCGGTGGAGCTGCTGCCACAGTGGCAGAGTGGCCCCTACCTCGAAGACCACCAGCTGACCCTGGAAGATGGCAAGGAAGTGGGGGGGCTCGCTGCCCATGGTCACATGCACCTGCACCAGGGCTCCCTGGTACATAAGGTCCAGCTCCTCGGCGTTGTAGATCAGGGCCTTGGTCTCATCTGCGGTGGCCTGGTGGCCCTGTAGGAGTTGAGGGGTGATGGTCTGGTGCCACTTACAGCATTCATTCTCAGATCCCACCTCTTGGGCTTGAAGGTGTGCACCACTCCCTCAGGCCAGCATACCTGCCATAGGTACAAGATGTACTGGACACGGCCCAGCTTCTGGTATGTGTAGAGGACAAGATAGCAGCTGCCTGAGCTCAGCTGGCCATGATGCCTGGGGTCCACAGGCTGCCTGGCTCGATTCTGGATGCACCACATCTGAGGAGTAGAGGACCAGTGGGAACAGGTATCTGCTCTATCTAACCCAGCCTGCCAGTGTGCCCCAGCCAGAAAGCTCTCCTTGGCCTCTCAGACACTTCTTATCTGTGTGGGAATCTACACAAGGCTCACCCCACAGTGAGCCATCCCGCGGTGAGACCATCCTGTGCTTCAGTTTTTCCTATCTGCAAATGGGGGATCACAATGCCCACCGCACTTCACCCCAGCTCGGTGCTCTTCTCTTGCTTTGTGCCAGGTCTGCAGTGACCCTTTCCCCACAGACGTCACACCTGTGCCGCCTGCCTTCAAGTAGAACTTTGAGTTTGTGGGTGCTACCTGGGTAGACAAGTGGTGAGGACCCTGGAGCCTGTAAGATGGCCCAACCCTTGCCCCACATCCACCCTCAATCCTGACCCCATTGGAGCCTGCCCCGGAGAGGGGCAGATCGGCACCTGCACAGCTGCTCCCTGCGCAGGCCAGGCAGCAGGAGTGTGACTGGAAGTGAGGCCTAGGCGCTCTGGGGAAAATTCCCTTCTTTCTTTCAAGTGTCATCTAAAAAGCAAAGCTTGCTTAAAGACTTGGAATGCAATCACTTCCTCGCATTTGCCAGTGTAATTTCTTGTTCCTGTGGGTAGCCACCCGTGAGTTTTGGAGCCTGCAGACCCACATCATACCCCTAGTCTGCACAGGCTGGCAGCGAGACCATCCTGCGCTTCAGTTTTTTCTATCTGCAAATGGCGGATTGCAATGCCCACCGCACTTCACCTCAGCAGGCAGGAACACAATGCCTTGGCATCCTTTAGCCACACGCCGCCTGAGAGCTTCTCAAGGGAACTTCTCCAGCTTAGGGCATCCAAAGCCCTGACTTTATCAGAAGAGCTGACCCAGACAACATAGTAACCAAGAGTGACCTAGCTGGCAGACAAGCCTCTTGGCTCAGCACCGCCCCCTTGCCACTCATCTGCCTTTGAGCCTCCCTTACTTTCCCCTCCGTTTTCCTGCCTCTTTCCCTGTCTGTCCTGCCTCTCCCGAGCCCCCTTATCCCTCTCTGCACACCCTCCCTTTTCCCTTATCTTTCTCCACCCTATCTCCTTCTACCCTGTCTTTTCTCATCCTGCAGCCTTTCCAGTCTCCTTACCCCTCTACTCCCATCCCGTCTCCCTCTCTGCCTGCATTTCTCCCTCGCCCTTTCCCGTCCTCCGCACCGGGTTTCTTCCTACTCACCACCTCTGTCCATCCACATAGGGGCAAATGCAAAAGGAAGCTTGTGTGTCTCCAGCCGCAACTTAACTTGTGAACTGGGACCCAGCAGTCCTGTTTCCATAATCTCAGAACCTCCCCATAGCAGCCTTGAGGCCAGATGGGACCTGACCTCATTTTATGGAGTTGTGGTCTCATTTTATTGTCCTTATTTTATGGATTTAAAAATTGAGGTGTTAAGGAATCAAGAGCTCTACCTACAGGTCCACCAACAAGCTAGTGTACAACCTTGCACTGTACGGAGAGTGGGAGTGCACCCAACCCCTGCGGCTTCCAAACACGGGTCTGCAACCATATGAATGGTTGACATTTTAGGACAGATTGTGTGCTGGCAGCTGAGTGCGGGGGGCTGTGATAGATTATGTGTTGGTGTGTCCCTGTGGGTTGACGATTGTGTGTGACTGTGATGGTGTGTGATATAGCACATGTGCAATTTCATGTTTGCAGTTATGCACCTGGTTGCGATGGCACAATTACAAGGTGCATCTGGGCCCATATTGTCATTTGTATGGGTTGTACATATAACAGGCACAATTAGCGTCTAAGTGTTATGCTGTGCTGGACCTCTATGACTGGGAGCGGTCATGGCTATCAATGACTAGGCATGACGGGGTATGAGCTAGCTGTAAGGGAGTGTGTGTGCTTGTACGTGTGTCCCTAGATGCCCCCGATTGTGTGTGGACGTGCACGTGGGTGTACCCAGGTCACTTTAGATAGTTGCCATGCCAGCCTATCCCGGTGTGCCCGTCTTCCTCCAGTGCCCCTCACCTCCACCTTCCCAGAGCCATCATCCACCATCCTGAGCTGGGCCGCTAGTTCAGGCTGGCTGTGTAGCTTTCCCACATCCAGCTTTACCTGAGTCAATTTACCTGAA
>NW_004955421.1:4785212-4848819 GCF_000276665.1 Chinchilla lanigera | reverse complement strand
CCCCGCCACCTTCGCCCGGGGACTCGGTCTCCAGGTCTCCAGCCCCGCCCCTTCGCTCCTCCCGCGTAGATTCTGTCCCAGCCAGGCACTGCCTCACCGGCTCGCTCACCCAACCCGGCTCC
Source organism: Chinchilla lanigera (assembly GCF_000276665.1). Lineage (NCBI taxonomy): Eukaryota > Metazoa > Chordata > Mammalia > Rodentia > Chinchillidae > Chinchilla > Chinchilla lanigera. The sequence goes on along the minus strand of NW_004955421.1, from coordinate 4,848,697 downwards.
GATTAGGCTCCGCCCCTCGGCAAAGCCCGCCCACCTCACACAGTCTCTTGTGCTCACCCGGCCCGCCCGGCTTTTTGCAGCCCGGGTCGCCGCACCACGTACGGAAGAGCTGCTTGAACGCGACAGACTCGGCGCCTTCGTTCACCACCTCCACGCTAGTGTAGGTCGGGTAGCCCTTGGCCCTGATGAAGCCCTGGGACGGGGGCTTTTGTCAGACCTGAGGCTCTCGGGCCCTCTGCTTCGCTCTGTCCCCCGGGACTTCCCGCTCAGCCAGCCAAGCTCAGAGAAGTGTTAATTAACCAGGCTTATGACCCATTTAACAAGCCGACGCTGGCACTAGGGACTTCTCTAAGGGCCCTTAGTCCTAGCCCAGGGAAGAGCCGACCACGACAGTCCCTGCGAACCCCATCATAACCCCTCAGCAAGCCACCTCCAAAAAGGAGGGGCGCCCTACAGGAAGTTCCCCAGACTCAAGGTGGGGCCACCGTCCCCCTTAAGATGCGGGGTCTCAGGTGCCTCCTGGTCTTCCCGCTGTTGCTGTCGGGGGTCCCAGGGCAGGATTATCCATTTCCGACCCCAGAGCTCCCTCCCCTCAGATCCCAGGGTGTCCATGTTCCTCAACTCAAACTGCGCGGAGGGGGCCCTTTCCTTTCGTAGGGCTCAGGGCAGGCCACTCTGCCAGATTCCTGGGCAGGCTCCTTCCCTAATCACCCCCAGGACAATGCGGTGACCCTCTCAGGGCCCCAGGGCCTCACCACAGCCCTGCTAAAGGCAGCCTTTTTCTCCTGTAGGCCGGACCTGCTTCCCCGCCACACGTAGATCTTGAAGCCACACTGGTCCAGTATGTAGCAGTCCTAGGAGCAACGGTGGGCTGGTCAGTGGGTGGTTCGGACGGCCTGAGGTTGTCGGGTTGGGGATGGGTGGGCGTGAGCAGCAGGCCTTCCTCACCTTCTCCTGCAGGAGGTCCTGGGTCAGTGGGTGGGTCGCCAATTCCTGAACTACCAGGTCCGTGCCCCTCTCATAGACACTAGGAGACAGGCATGCAGGTTTCAGCTTCTCAGCCCCTCCCTGGCTGGGTTCCACAGCCTCACCATAGCACTACTAAAGAGCTGGGGCTCTGCCCCAGCCCCTTTTAATACTTCCGCATCTCCGGAGACAGAAGGCATGGGGTTAGAAATCTAATCCGTTGCCTTGCTGTGGAGCCTCAGGTGGCTCCCTGACCCCCGTAGGCTCTTAGTCCCCCTTCTGTACTGTGGGCCTCAGGAAGGCTGCCACACATCACGGTCATGCAGGAACACAGGCTGTGCCCAAGGTCCCACATGATCCATCCCAGAAGCCCACCTGATTTTTGTGGAGGGCTTTCTAGAGATGCTGTATTATTGCAGTAATGATAGACAAGCTAGTCCTAGACTGTCCCACCCAGCCTTTCTTCCCCCAGTTGTGCTCACTGGTAGAGTCGGACATTGGCCTTCTGTCGCTGGTTGATACTCTTTTTGGGCACAGTGGTCCTCAGGCTGCCCCCTCGGCAGCCCAGCACAGCTTCCATGATCTGCATGAGGTCGCTGGCTTCAGCCTCATCATCCACCACACCAATCTGTGCGCGCCCACCACGCTCCCTGTCCCGGAGGCTACAGGTCAAGGCCAGGCCCTGTGGGAGAGAACCTGCGATTAAGATTCCCAAGCAGGCCCCGTCCCCTCAGACAGCCTATCCCAGATCCTTTCTCTCACTATTCAGCTTGCAGAGGAAGGAAAAGAGGGACAGAGAAAGCTGATGTTCCTTCATTCCAGCATCCAGGAGGCTACCAGCAGTGCAAGGTCTGAACTCAACTTGGTGGGTGCTTGAGTTGTGGCAGATGGCCCAGCCCACTTCTTGGGGTGGCCAGAGAATGGGCACCTGGAAGACCATGCTTTCCCTCAAGCCAGGTACCCCCAGTTCCTAGGGCAGACACTGACCCGTGACTTCTCGGAAATGCTGGTCTCGGGCCCATTCCACTGGATCATCACCTTGCCCAGGTCCAGCAGGAAGATGTCACTCTTATTAAAACTGTTCCAGGATAACTCCACCTGCCAGAGCCAAGAAGGGACAGAGAGAGAAGCAGGTATACGCCCGTAGTACTCAGAGGGGAGCACAGCTGGAGTGTGTTGCTTGTGTGCATGAAGCTATTATGTAACAAGGTGTATGTATGACTCTGAAGTCACCTGTCACAGTGTGCAGGCATGTGTCTGTGTAAGCACATGTGGCTTTGAGGGTTATTTTGTGTTGTGTGCATCTTAGTGTGAGCAACTAGAGGTAGCACAGGTCTGCAACTGACCTATATACACGTATGTGTACATATAGTGGGGTGTATGTATCTGCTTATCTGTGTGTACATATTCATATACACATATCAAATATGAACAAGTGTGTGTGCTCATAGTGACAGTATATGTGTGCCTCTGTGGGAACAGTGTGTACCTGTGGATAAGTGTAGTTATTCAAACAGTGACACTTGTGAGGATAACAGGGGCACTCTGCCAGGATAATGGGCAAAACCTTGGGTCACATGGTGTCCCTGCATGACCAGAGATGTATGACCACTGGATCTGTGGGGGACAGTGCAGAGCTTCTGTGGGACTGTATGTGTATCACAAGGCCGCCACATACTGTGTGGACTGTAATATATATAATCGAGGGCTCACCATTTACACTGTAGACACTGAACACCTGAATGGTCTGTACACCAGATCCTGCCTAGATGACAGCAGCATGACTTGCTGTAACATGATCAGTATCTTCCATTAATTTCCTGACAGATGGAAGTATGGGGCACTCTGCTAATTTGTACAAGAGCACATCATGGACTAGAGAAGCCCCTAGGATGGCAGGAAGAGACACTGACAATGTGTGTGAGAACAGTGCACCCCCTCCCCAGATATGCTACCTCCCATTGCCTGTTTAAAAGGGTCAGGTGCAAAGTCTTTTCTGCCTCACCTGCCCAACTGGCTAATGTGCTGGGGAGACAGAGGCAGAAACAAAGTCCAGGGAACCTAGAAGCCTGGCTCTGCCTTCTCTCTTCTCCTTAGCCAAGATAGGCCACCTGGGAATGCTGACAGCTCTGCGCTCAGCACTGCCCACCAACTTCCACACTTTGTCATACTTCACTGCACTCAGCCCAGGCCCAGTTCACAGGTCAGCGGCATCCCTGGTGGCCCTCACCTCGGTAGCGGACACATGCTTCCTCCCTATGATGTGCAGCAGTCTCTGGATGTTGTACATGTTGGTCTCCACATGCTTGAGGTCAGATTCTGGGCCTCCCTTCCTGTAGCTGAGGAGGGAACAGGGTTCCATGTAGAAACACACTGCCACGTGCAGGAATGAGTGTGTTATGAGCACATGCATGTAGATGCGTGGAAGATACCATATGTCTGTTAAATACATGCATTTGAGTAGATGTGAATGCATGTATGTGTAAGAACACAGGTACACGTGTGAGGCGGGAATATACATTTGTTTATCCATGGTAGAGATGTGTACACAAGTACACACATGTACATATGTACACATTTAGTGTGTATAGGTTTACCCATGTGAATCTAGATATGAATGCATAGAAGCAGGTGATAGCATATATGTGTGTAGCTGGGCATGAACATTCATGTATGTAATGTAAGTGTGCCCATCTTCAGGTAGACATGTGTAAGGAGTAGTGTGTATTCCTGTATGTGCACATATACTTGTGTGCATGTGTTCCTGTGTACAATACACTATTTGCAAATCTGAGGCCCAACTATACAAATCAGAAATGGTCAAATATTAGCAATTGCCTATGTTCAACCTAAATATATTGCAATTATTAATTTTTTAAAATTTGAAGCAATTTACAGGGAAGACATATTTCTATCAGCACAGAAATATAAAAGCAAGCTCAACATAACATTGGTGTCCACTCCTAGGTACAGTAAGTCCCCACGTTATGAACGAGTTCCATTCCAGGAGAATGTTCATAAGTCGGATTCATTTGTAAGTCTGACAAAGTGACATAAATATACAGATATACCTTTGACATAAATATACAAAGGTATACTTTTTTTAATTTTAAAGAGTAAAAGAAGGACAACATAGCAATCGGGAGTTCACCAAATTACAGACAAAGTGGCAGGACATTATACAAAGGTATACTTTATATACCTTTGCGCTTCCTAGCAATTCCCTCCACATGACCACCGCTTTTCCTCTTGCTTCCAGACATCCTGTGCTCTGACTGAGCACAGCACTACTGTACACTATCGCACTGTGTACAGTAAGCACACAGCAACACAACTGTGACAGTGTCCAGCAGATTGTCAGCTACTTCCAAGACTTGTTCTCATCCACGAATGTTTGTAATGCACGTCCATTTGTATCTGTGAAAGTTCATGACTCGCATGTTTGTAAGCTGGGGACTTACTGTACATATCCAAGGAAAATGAAAGAACTTATCTACAAAAAGTTGTATGCAAATGCCCATGGCAGCATTATCAGTAACAGCCAAAATGTGGAAATAATCCAAATACCCATTAAATGATGAATAGATAAATAAAATATGGTATATTAATACAATGGAATATTGTTTGGCAACAAAAAAGTAAGTTAATAAAATATTCTACAGCACAGATGAACCTTGAAAATAGTATCCTCAATGAAAAACCATAAAAGACCACACACTGTATGGTTCCATTTAGCAGGCATTCAAGAATAGGCACATGCATAGGTGCAGAGTAGACTAGTGGTTGCATAGGACAAGGGTAAGAAGGGTGCTGGAGGGAAATGGAGAATGACTGCTAAGAGGTTTGCGGCTTCTCTTTAGGGTGATGAGAATTTCTAAAAGTGATTGTGGTGATGGCTGCACAAGCCTGTTAAAAATCACCGCACACTTAAAGTGAGTGGATTGTATGGTATATAGTTGTATCTCAACCAAATCTCTCTCTCTCACACACACACACACACACACACACACACACACACTACACTTAGCAAATGAAGGATAGTCAGCCCACGATGGCCTCTCCTAAGCACGAACTCTGCCCCTCTGCCCTTCCCTTCCCACCTGCACTCACATGACTCCAGGATGGAAGTAGCTGTGGAAACAGTCAGACTCATGGCCCTGTGCTTCTCGATGCTGCACCATCCGGTCACCCAGTGCCTCTTCCAAGAGCTGCATGAAGGCATCTGTGGCTTCCTGGGCCTCTGCGCCTGCCTCCTTCCCAATCCAGTAGTGCAGGTTGCTGGATACTTCCTGTGTGGTCTTTGGACTGTGGGGAACCTAGGGTCCAGTTGTTTGTATATGTGCGAAGGGGAACAGAGGGTGTCCAGAGGGTCACTTAAGACACATGAGGCAGGGGCTTTCACTGACAGGAGGCCATGCAGAGCAGGGCTCAGCAGCCTCAAGGCAGAAGCCCACTTGTAGAATGGGATTCTAGGGCTCTCAGCTTGCCTCTCCCCAGGGCACAGCTTATGTCTGCATCCTGGTCTGTCCAGCACTGGACTGTGTCACACCCCCAGACAGACTCCCCAAGTGACTCACATGGAGGATGATATAGCAGTGCTCCTCAAAGAAGTTCCCATAAGCCCTCTCAGGTACTGGCACCATCTTCAGGTTCTGGGAGAAGAAGGCACCAAATAACAACTCAGAGATCCCCTGTAGCCATGACCCACACATGGACAGCGTGGAGGAGAGAGCACTGAGTTGGGGGTTTGAGAAGCCAAGTTTCAGAGACCCCACAACAGGTCACCAGCTGGGCTATCTGACTGTGCTCCTCACCTCAATGATCCATATGTGGAGGTCTCGATGGCTGTCGATGGCTGGGAGGTCTTTCTTAATGTCCATCCTAGGCCAAGCAAGAATGAGGGGGGAAAACAAAGAACAAGAACCAGAATCCTTGGGCTGGAAGCCAATCCATGGCCACCTATACTCTGGCTTCCTCACATGAATTCTCCCCACCCGCAGCTCTCTAAAGTCTAAAATCTATAGTTTACACTTAGGGTGTCCCATAAAAGTGTCATGTGTCTGTAAGGTGATGTGTCTCAGTGGGGGGGGGGGCTACACTCACCAGTGGATTAGTCCACAGGTGAGTTCAACAGCTGAGTGTGCTAACGGTTGGTCATGCTTTCTGGAGGAATGACCCAGGAGGGTATATCTCCCTCCCCAGCTCCTCCCTTCTCTCTGCTTCCTGACCACCATGATGTGAGCAGATTTTCCTTTGCATTAGGCCCTTCCACCATGCCATTTCTGCATTTGAACCTGACAACCATGGACAGAAACTTCTGAAACTGTGAGCCTAAATAAATCTGTCCTCCTATAAGTTAGGAGTATCAGGTACTGATTGTGTCCCTATGACAAGAAAGTGACTAAGACAATCATAGAACATGACTTTCATTAGGAAGGTTCTGTAAATGTGTTGATGTCAGCAAACCAGGATAGGTACCGACAACCAGCACACAGAGGTTTGCAACTAGGGACCTAGTTTTTCTGTAGGTGTGCTCTTAAGACAGAGCTGATGTCTCCGCACAGAAGCATGCATGGAAGCCAGCAACAACCTCTGCAAACAGACTGGGAGTTAGAACAGGCTATGCAGACAGATACAGGCTTTGCAGTCAAGGATAGTTACTGTGAACAGCGGTAGTCTATGCAGACAAGTAAAGGCTCTGCAAATAGGAACAGATCCAGCATGCAGGGACGGGTTCTGCAAACAAGGACAGCCTCTTGAAATGGGACTCAGTCCTGCAAGGACAGGTTTTACACACAAGGGTAGAGCTGCAAATAGACATAGGTCTTCCCAACAAAGTTGGGATCAGGCTGTGTAAACAAATACAGAACCCACGGAGTGTGACAGGCTATGTCGACAGAAAAAGGCTCTGCAAACAGGCTTTGGCTTTGCAAACAGGGACAGCTTCCCCAGTTGCCACCAGCTCAGGTTCTTTTGATGAAAATGAATTCTGTCGACAGAGACCATCTGTGTGTACAAGGACAGCCTATGCCAACAGACACAAGCACCACTGAGGGAAATTCAGACAAGCTGGGGAGGCAGCGAAGATGGTGAACACTGCCGAAGGCTCTGCAAACAGTCACAGGTTCTGCAGGCATGTAGATTTACAGACTTGGAAAGGCTTTGCAAATGTGGATAGGGACAAGTCCTTAAGACAGGACCCTGTATAAGAGGCAGACTCTGCAGATATGGACAGATACACATGTAAATGAGCTGTGGGAACAGGCACTACATCTTTGGCCAGGGAAAGGATTCTAAGACAGAAGCACACTGTTGAAGTAGCAAAGGCTCTGTAGACATGGGCAGGGTCTGTATGCACGATAGCCTCTGTAAACAGACTCAACTCCTGCATACAGGGAGATGGGAACAGGCCAGGAAAACAACTGTGATCTCCATATTTGGGCTGTGAAAAGACACAGTCCTTAGAGACAGAAAATTCACATAGGTCTATTTCAGAGAGGTAAAGATTTTGCAAGCCTACATAGGTTCTGCAAGTGGACAGGCTCTGGTAACTGTGATAGTTTCTCCAAAGAAGGAGAATATCTGCTGAATGAGCAGCAAAGAGGTCAGTTGTGTGTGTAAATATACTTGATCCGGACATGCGTGGAGCAAGTAGGGCGGGGTTCTGTGGAGAGCTGCAGGTCCTGCAAATGAAGACAGGCTCTGTAGAAGAAAGGGAGTTTGGAAACAGGTAAAGGCTTTCATAAATAAGGACAGTCTCTGCTAACAGATGCACATGCAAATGGAATAGAGTATACAGCCAGGCAAAGGCTCTGTCAATGGGGATGCACTCTACAGTCAGATCCCAGTGCTCCCAAATAGACACAGGCCCCTCCGACAATGACAAACTCTTCAATGGAACAAACCCTTCAAGCAGACACAGGGAAATTTCTACCCAGGGAAATTTCAATAGGCTGTACAAATGGGCAAAGGCAATATAAAATGCCATAGGTGCTACACAGGCTGCAGACAAAGAGAGCAGAGGCTGTGCCATCAGGGACATAGTCTGGAGACAGAAACACTCATTGTGAAGGAAACAGGTTCTGCTGACAGGGACAGGCACTGTAAACAGAAAACCACTTGGCAAACAGTGAACTGTCTTTAGGCAGAAAGAGATGTCCCAGGCCAAGACACCAGACAAGCTCTGTAGACAGGGATAGCTCTGCATGAGGCCAGCTTCCACAAAACAAGAGAATTTTATACACAGAGAAACAGGGACAAACTGTTTAAAGAGACCTAGACGCTGAAAATAGCTACAGGCTCTGGGCACAAAATTCCATAAACCTGGGACAGACTCTGTACACAAGGACTGTCTCTGAAGACCATGACAAACTTTACAGCAAGCAACAGGCTCAGCAGATATGAGTGCTGGGCAAAGAAGGCATAAGCGAGTGCCCTTGATAGGTTCTTAAAACAGAGCTGAACTCTATACATAAAGGCTCTGCAAATAGCTACAAGCTTTGCAAACAGAGACTTGGCTTGGGTTTGTGCTCTGTGGTTCCGAGACTGCAGGGGAGGGAGGGAAACACGGAATGAGCAATCTCTGGGGAAGGAAGGGACTCTCAGGTGGTTACACAAGGGTCCGCAGGAGCAAGAGGAGACATCAGTGTGTGGTGCTGGGGAAGCCCCCCCCACCAGGAGAACAGAACAGCCTGGAGGAAAGGAGAGGGTGTTAGGGGAGACGGGGAACCCTGAATCTTTGAACATCCCCTTTCCCCCAGCTGCCCTCAACCACAGTTGGAAACAGATCTCTGTTGATTTTCTTATATCTCAGCATCTCATGCTCAACTACTTGAGGCTTCCCTGTATCACTCAGGAACGTGTGTGAGGTTCTTTCGACAACTAACCTGAATCCTGCTAGCTGCAACTTTCTCTTCTTGCTGTTGCTTGGCTAAGTGGGTGCAGAAGTCACCTTCTGAGTCTCTCACTCAGGTGGCCCTGGCGTGGTGGTGACTCCTCCTCTCCTCTTCCCGATGCACTGCAACCCTGTCATATCAACAGCAGTAACCCTTGCCTGGGCTGCCCCTCCATGGCTAGGGGAAACACTGCAAGACGAGGGACACATTGCAGATCTAGAGGCACAGCTCCACAGTGGCACACGGTAGCTCATATTCCTGCTCCTTTCTCCTGGCCCTGGAGGTGAACTCACAGCACACAGTACACGGTGGGCAGAGAAAGGGGATGGTCAGACCTCAGCCATACGCAAGCCTGTGGCAGGAGGGTGGCCAGAGGGAAGCCCCCTGCCAGGTGGTTAGAGCTGCAGGTGGTCATCACAGGACACAGCCACCTCCCCCAGCACCCCATGAAAACTATGAATGTTGCTGGTTTTGGTGTCCCACACCGAGCAGAAGATTCCTCAAGGCAGGGATCTCTCATTCTCATTCTCTCTCTCTCTCCCCTCCTCCCTTCTCCTCCTCAGTACTGAGATTGAATCTAGTACTGAGCTATGCCCCAGCCTTTTTTGTATTTTCTAAATTTTGAGACAAGCTGGGCTCAGACTTTCTGTCCTTCTGCCTCAGCCTTCCAGAGTGCTGAGACTACAGCTGTGCACTAGTAGAGAGCTGCTGGATGAGTGAAGCATGTCACCCTGCAACCCACTGAGCGGACATGAGCGCTTGCACCTGGGATGGTTGTAGCCATTACTAGCTCACTGGTGTGACAGGCAGACACAATGGCCATGAAATAGTGATCCAAAGCAACAGAAAACCTGATGCCATGAAGAGCGGGCAGTGACATGTGATGGTGATCCTACAGCAGGACCCTGAGTGACAGGCAGAAACAGTGACCAGTGGCAGCGACCAGGAACTAGGCAGGAAGCAAGTAGAGATTTAAACAGACAGGAACTGGGGGATGGAACTCATGTAGGGCAGCCACAGAGGAACAGGAAGACCACCGACTAGCCTTGGGATAGTGGAAGCCAGGGTCCCATGGGGGATAGGAAAGTCAAACTGGTGGCCAGAAGCTGGGACTAGGCTAGTTTCACTGGGAGGGGCAGCACAACCACTAGGATGCCGGAAGGTATCTGATGTCCTTTCCCCCTGGGGAGCCAGACTCCAAGTCACTGTGTTCGCTGTTTCCAACTGCGGTTGAGGGCAGCTGGGGGAAAGGGGATGTTCAAAGTTTCGGGGTCCCCCGTCTCCCCTAACACCCTCTCCTTTCCTCCAGGCTGTTCTGTTCTCCTGGGGGGTGGGGGCCTTCCCCAGCACCACACACTGATGTGTCCTCTTGCCCCTGCGGACTCCCTTGTGTAACCACCTCGAGTGGGGACCCCACCTTTTGTCCGCTCCCCCTCAGGAAGCCGCTTCCCTTCCCTGAGGCCCACTCCCTTCCGAGTGCCCTCTTTCGCTTCCAGAGCCTCAGTTCCTCTCCTGGTGCCTTCTCTCCCAGCGCCCCTCCTTTCGCAGGCTCCTCCTCCTCCAGCCCCTCCCTCCCGCCTGGCTCACCTAGGTTCCCCTCTCCCTGCCAGGTTGCTCCCCTTCTTCTGAAGGCCCCCTTTGCCCTCCCTGACCGCAGGCACCCCCGCGCCGTGCCTCTCTTTCCCCGCAGTGAGCCCTGCCGTACTTCCTCCTTGGGTACCTGCTCAGGACGGATCCTGATGTTATTACGCTCAGCTTCCAGCTTGGAGAGGGGGCTGCCTGCTGGAGAGGGAGTACAGAGGGGTTGCGCAGGGGGCTCAGGCGCACAGACTCTTCAGTGCGACAGTCACACAACCTCCCACTTTCTTCCTCTTGGGCCGGCCGCCACAAGTGCCCCACCCCCACCCGTCCTCTCACCTGCGGGGGTTGCTCACTGACCCCCAGTTCCGCCAGCCTCTGCTCTGTGAGGCTGAGCCTGGGACTCTGCTGCTCACCCTGGTTTTGGAGCAGCCCTCCCCTCCCCACTGGTTTGGTTCCCAGCCCCCTCTCGCCCAGGCCTACCTGCTGGAAACTGCTCCTGTGCCTTCGCCCTGCCTCTGGGTAGTGCTGGGTTTGGCAAGGGGCAGGGCTGTGCTTGATGTAACACAACCTCAGTTCCCGCCCTGCAGGACACACCCCACCCCTTAGTGCTCAGAGGGCTGGACAGTCAAACTTAATCAATCCCCTAGTCAGTCAACAAATATTGGCAGAGCTGTCTAGAAGCCAGCCTTCTCCCCAAGGCTTGTAAGGCTCATTTCCTGGCTACTGGTGGTCTGAGAAGGCTGTGTATAGAAGTCCTGGTTGGGCTAAGCGGTAGAATGTGTAGTATACTGTGATTTCCTTCTCTGGGAGCCTCTTGGGCCCCTGAGCTCTGATTCCTTGGGAGCACCACGGAGAACTTTAGGAGAAAGCAAGAGGAGGGGCGTGGGGGGTGCACTGGCTCAGGCTCTGAGATCCAGGTATTGCAGAAGATGGGGGAGAGGTGGCCAGGCTCCCTCGAGGTGTTTCCCCCTCCCCCTCCACCCCCACCTCTCAATTTGGGCTCACTGCCCAGCAGAGCCCTCCCCAGGGAGCCCCGATACCCATCATGGGAGAGGTCAGTCCAGCCCTTGTAGGAAAGTCACCTCTCTCACGCCTCGGGCTACCCCTGACCTCCTCTCTGCTGGTTGTGGGGTGCAGGAGGTACTGGAAACAGAAACCCCTGGGTCAAAACCTCCCCTTACCTTAGGCCACAGGCCTCAGGCCCAGCATAGGCATCACAGGCACTCCTGGCCAGAACACACTGCTTCCACTTGCCCACTGGCCCCAAACCCTTTCCCTGTGCCAAGTCTTCACCGCAAAGAGGCCCCTGTCACTGGGGTGGGCGACTCCAGAAACTGGGTGGGTAGGATCTGCAGGCAGTCAGTACGTGCCTGTGTTTAACTGACATGCTTGTAGGTCCCAGTGTGTGAAGGGATGGTTTCATCACAGGGCACTTAGTCCCTGTGTGTTCCTGTGTCACAGTGGGCCCACCTGATCCCCCCCTGGGACACTGTGCTGATCTCCGTGGTGTGTCTGGCTCTGCCTGTGCAGACATCATCATCTGTCTTCTTTTGTCCCCATGCCCAGGAAATCCCGGGCCCTCATTTCTTCCTCCTTGCTCACTCCTTTCTCCCTCTTCGCCACTCCACAGGTCTCTGTTCCCACATTCCCTGCAATGGCTCTTTCCTAGGTCATCAGCAGGGACTGGGTTCGTCACCACCTTCCCACTCACTCCAGCTTTCTCCTAAATGTCAGCAGCACAGAGCTCAAGGCTTAGTTGCTGTCTCATTTCTAGTTTCCTCCCAGTTCCAGTCCCAAGGGTGTGGACGCCATGGACATGCTAGTGTTTCTCCTGACTCCAGCTCCCACTCCCAGGCCCCACCCCAGCCTCAGACTCCTCCAGTCAACTGTCTGGTGCATCTCTGCTGGTGTGTCCACCTCAGGCTTCTAGATCTGCCTTCGCTGAGGCCTGGGAACACGGGCAAGGAACTGGGAGCTTGTTTCCTTTCCCTCACACTCATAGGGCAGCCACTGGCCAGACAGGGGCTGGCTCCTCACGGGACCAGTCCTCCTGACTCCCGCCCTGCTCCAGGAGCCTATCGCTGCCAGTGGGTGGCCCGGGTCCGCCTCTTTCTTTTGGCCTCCCTGGCTCAAGTTTCATCCTTTTACAGCAAAGGGGCTTTTCTTCCCCCAAATTTTAAAAAATTTTGGTAAAAGATCCCCATGGATACACCCAAAGCCATGGATGTTCGAGTCCCTGATATGCAATGAAGTAGTTATTTGCAGAGAACCTGTACTCATCCGCCCAGATACTTTAAGCCAGCTATAGATTATTCACATCTAACCTAATGGGAATACCACGTAAACAGTCGTAATACTGTACTGCAAAGAGAAAATAACTACACGTTTAGTACAGGCAAATTTTACTACCCAAATATTTTTCAATCCAAGGTCAGCTGAACACACAGATGTGGAACTTGTAAACTTGGAAGCATAACTACACTTAAAATTTACTATCCTAAACATTTTTACATATTCAACTCTGGCATTAAGGACACGCATCACCACTACCACCCAGCTCTGGAAGGCTTAAGAGTGCAAAACTGAAACTCTGCACCCATTATGTAACAACTCTCCATCCTCCTCCCCGCCGTTCCATCTCTATGATTCTGACCAGCTAGAGTGAAGCCCCTCACCTCCGAATCTGACACTTGGTCAATTAATCGGCCTCTGCTGAGGGGCTTCCAGGCTAAAGCTAGAACGAAGCCGCAGTCTGCTCGCACTTCCTCCACCGCAGTGTTCTTGTTGTCTTCCTTGGAGACACCCAGTTCCTTCTGGTCTCAGCTTTGCCTGTTTCCCTGCCAGGAGGCCTCTCCTCAAGTCCTCCCGTGGCTGCGCCTCTTCTGTGGGCATCTAGGCCTCAATCCAGGTGCACCGCCCACCTTCACCCAGGCACTCCCCCTCCCCAATCATTTCCCAGTCTCCTCATATTCTAACTTTTGGGCCCTTGTTTAGGCTCTGGAGCACAGGTGGAATGTGAGCTCTTTGTGGGCAGGGTCACTGCCGAATCTGTATCTAGAACAGTGATGGTACTCTCTAGTTACTTAGTATTTGTGACATGTTCCTCAGGCTCGGTGGTGAGTGTGTGTGTGTGTGTGTGTGTAAAACTGTCTGTACCCTTTGTAGGGCTCCAGCCCAAAGCAGGACTCACAGTGAATTACAGCAGTTACCTTGTCTTCTCCAGAATCAGGTTCCAGTCCCTGCTCCAGTGCTCACTGGCCAAGTGACTTTAGAGATGACTTTTGGGCTCTTTCTGAGCCGGTATTCCCTCCTTGGAGAGGCCAGGGGGTGACACCCCACCAAAGCCCATTTTGGGCAGGATCCCCCACCGAGCACAGTCTAGCCTCTACTGTTTAGTGGGCTGCTCCACTCCCACTCCCCTCAAAATCCTCTGGGTCCCTGGGATGGAGAAGACATTGCTTGAGCAGAACTGCTGGTCCCAAGTCTGAGATGGCAGGTGAGTCTGGGGCCTGGCCCTTTGCCTCTGGGTTGGATAATCTCTGACTTGTGGCTATCACAGTATGGCTCAGAGAGAGGGCATTGAGACCGGGGTTCACTTACAAGAATGAGGAAGTCAGGTGGCCAAACTCTTCCTCTCTTTCCTCAGAATGAGAAAGGAATCCCTTGCCCCTCTCCCTGCTCAACCACCCTCTCATGACATCCCACTTCCCCTCCCCAGACCCTGAGTCAGACTGTCTCTGAGCTGGGCTTGCCAGGCTAGCACGATCCTATTGCTGAATCCCTCATGTCACTGACCTCTCATGTGACCCTGGACACTCTGATCTAGCAGGTTCTCAGGGCCCGAGAGGTACTGTGTCCATGCACGCTTACCTCCTAAGGCCCAACCACTCCCTGTCAATATTGACCCAGGTGAGGGAGTGGCTTCAGGTGGACCCCACCACTCCAGGCTCCACTTCCAGATGTCTCAGCTCCAGCTCTCATATCGCCCTGATAAGAATTCCTCTTGGTCCCTCCCCAGCAGATGCAGAACACTGCCAGGGACACAAGAGCTCCAGGACCCACTGCCTGGAGCCACCTTGGTCCTTCCCTTGAAGCAAGCAGAGCGCCCAGGGGCTCCCACATCTGGCTGCAGGCTGCAGTCAGGGCAGTGTCTCATTACACTTAGGAAGGATACCCTGAGGACACCGCGGAAACCCTAGAGTGCTGGGATGGACCAAAGACCAGCCTGCCAGGAGGCATCACTGCCTTGCCCATCGCAACAGGGGGTGTGTGGTCTACCATCAGGACACAGCTTGGGTCAGCACCCACTGCTTCAGGGAATGAACACAACTGGGTGCTCTCCTGGTGGGCACTATACTGTGGGCTCTAGGGTGCCCTAGGGGTATCCACTCTGCTCCCCACTTCCATGTGAGAATGGGGTGCTGTCAGCCATTTAGGGCTCTTAGCAGGCATTTTCCTCCCCCTTGCTTTAGGAAAGGTTCCCAGTGTCCAGGTGAGGCGGTCTCTGTTCTTCTCTGGATTTCCCTAATTTTCAGCAACGAACACATATGACAGATCTTTCAGGAAAAGCAACACATCAGCCCTCCAATGTCCTGCTCACATCTCCTTTGCTACTCCTGGGCATCAGGCCTGGAGCAGTTCTGAACAGCTTGCCCTTCCTCTGTAGCCAGCGAGAGCAGTTCTCAGCCTTCGCAGCACATGTGCATCATTTGGGACACTTAATAGCATGATGCAGGTCCCCATGCTCAGAGGTGTGGATTTCAGTAGTGGTGGTAGACTTGAGATGTTTTTGTTGTTATTGGGCTGAGGATTGAACCTAGTGCCTCTGCACCTAGTTACATCTCCAGTCTTTTTAATTTTTTTTTAAGATGCAGTCTCAATTAACTTGCCCAGGCAAGACTTGAACTTGTGATCCTCCTACCTCAGCCTCCCAAAATACTGAGATTACAGGGTAAGCAGGATCTGTATCTTTAAAGGCCTTCAGATGTGTACGTGTATGTGCATGTGCATACCAGAGCTGGAGTCGTAATGGAAGTTTAGGTGGACATTGCTGGGGTGCACATGTTCTCTGCCTCATCAGTGTATGAGGCTGCTGATTTGTTCTCAGGGGTCAGGTTGGTGACTGTGCCAGCTGGTGGCTCTGGGCTTTGAGCAGCCTGCAGGTTGACAGCTACTGGTACCTCTCGCACAGTAGAAGGAATTCACCACTCAGTCACCCCCAGTTACTCGGGACTCTACCACATGCCCAGTGTATTCCTTATTCATAAGCTCAACAAACTGGCCATCAGATACTGTGCCATGCTTCCCAGGCTGCCTTTTCCCAGCCTCCTGGCTTCCTCCTGTTTGTTGCTATAACAGAGAGATGATCTATGTTCAAACCAGAAAACATTGGGAGGGAAAATTTCTGTGTGCCCAAGTCCCTCATAATTGCACTCCTGACCAGTTTCCTTCCCTCCCATCTATGGACTCTCCCTACGACACCTCAGTCTCGGAGCTGTCACAAATGACAGCATTTTATTGCTTGTATGCTAAGGTGTGAAGCAGGTGGGGCTATGGCAGTGATGCCAGACGTGAGGAGAGGAGGGAGAGAGGGGGCTAAGGAGCAGAACGAAGGAAACACAGTGGGCAGAGAACACAGCCAGAGTCAGAATCCGAGGAGGAAGCTGGACTGACTTCTCTCTGGTGGCCAGCTGCTCCACTGTGAGGAGAGGGTACCTAGGGCACACAGCAAAGGCTATCTGTGGCTACAGACTGTGTCCTGGGTGGTTGGGGATGAATATGGTTATTCCTTGGTATCTAAGGGGGATTTGATGTAGGACCCCTCCCGAATTCCAAAATCCCGAATTCAAAAATGGATGCTCTGGCCCCTTAAATGTAGTTTTTGCATACCATCTCTTGCTTATAATATCTGCTATAAATGCTGTGTAAACTGTTGTTATACTGTGTTGTTTAGGGAATCATGATGAAAAAAATCTGTACATGTTCAGGACTCATGCACTTCTTTCCTGAAAATTTCTGACCTGTGGTCCATCTGACTTTCAAATGTAGACCCCCCTCGGATATGGAAGGCCAGCTAACCATGCTGGCAAAACCCAGGATCCCACGATACAGCACAGACTGCAAAGCTTTGTCTCAGAGCCCTTGGTTTTCTCATCCACAAACTGAGGATAAGATCTACCCAGTGAGATTGTGGATACTGGTGATCTGTCTTCTGAATTAGGCATGAGTTCTGAGATTGGCGAGCACAGGAGCTTTGCACTTTCTCTCACTTTCATGAACATGGGGCAGTCTGAGGACGATGCTTATAGGATGTCTTACTGTGAGAAAACAATCTGCTACATTGACAGTCTTACATTCCTTGTCTTGCTGTTTCTGGTAATCACAACATCTTAGCTACTGTGCTTAAAGGCTATGGGTTCAGGCACCACACACAATGCCTGTGGCTCTTATGGAGTAGGCGGTAAGTTCCTCTCATATTGTGCTTGGAGGCTTGTTGGTAGGCGTTGGAGTCATTATGTGAGGATGGTGAGCCAGACTATTTTGTTTAGAAAGAGGAGGCCAAGGGGCCAAATACTCTTACCTTTCTAGTGACCGGCAACTTGGGCAGGATGGATTTTTAGCTGTCCCTAGTCATGGTCTGTGGCTCCTGGAGTCCTGCAGCCCAATTTCCATGTACCCTGCTCTCTAGAACTGGGGACCCTAGGAAAGCCAATGCTATCATGCGACTGTGCAGGAGATGGATAATGGAAGAAAGAGGCACTGCCACTGAGAAGCAGTCCATCCACAAGAGAGTGCAGTTTCATGTGTTTATTTTGGCAGGAAGGAAATCATTGCAAATCTTGCTTTACAATACTCATCCCTGGAAACGTGCACATTCCACATATAGTATTTCCCAAGTAACGTTGGATTGTTTATCACATTGAAATGTCTAGCAGACATTCATAACTACTAGACATCAACATCTCCACTATTGGGAGGGGTTATTAGTCTGCAGAGAAGCTCCTGGGAGAATGGATCAGGAACAGACATGATCAGACTTACAGTAAAATAGGAACAGAGGCAGCCAGCCCATTTTGCACAAGTAATTCCAAGTACATCATGCCATCCACTCTTCTCAAACCATGGCATGCCAACTGTCCAGCACAGCACCTTTAAAAGCAGAGGCACAAACATCACGAGTGTTTGACCATAGCGCTGTGTGTTTCTGGATTTTATTAGAAAGCCGTTGTTACAATACAGTAAAACTCTGCCAAATTATAGACTTCATTTTTACACCCGAAGTTTAAATGCTGTAACTGTGACAAGTCAGGGTCACTAGGGCATCCTCATGTCCTCAAAGACATCTCACTAGAACTGTACCATGTCAAAGGAGCTTCCCCACTAACCATCAACCATGACAGGTGGTGTTTCTTATTAGTGTACAAATACATTGTTTACAAATAGCTAGTATGTGAAACTACAGACCAACACATAGGATTCCAGAGTAAATGGAAGACAGAGCATTACCATCATCAGGAATTCTCAGTTACCCCCAACTCAAGGCCTGGCTGGAGATGTGATAACATCATGGTAGGCTGGAGCCCATGAGCCTAAGGAATCCTGTCCCGTATCTTAATGTAAAGCATACTTGTCCAGAAGACTACATTTTAACCTGGTACTGAGAGGACCATGGAAATTCAGGAGGTCAGACTTCTCTTTTGGCTGAAGAGTTGGAGTATTTTGGTAATGTGGCAAATATATGGCACAGAGAATAGCTAATAGGTTTCATTAGGTTTTAAAGCCCACAATTTAATAAAAGTTAAGAATCAATAACAATACCCGTATTTACCTTTAAGAAACACAAACCCTAAACATTTATCTCATTTCTTGGCCTTAATGTTAGAATTCTATTGCTTCATTTACATGTAGATGATTAAAAATATATAGATATTTTGATTATGTACACAAAGCAGAATCAAGGGTTAAAATAAAAACAGAATTTTGGAGTGTGATCAAATAAGGTGCACAGATTGCAGAACCCTCAGAGGCTCTGGCGGCCCTCCCAAGACATTCTGTGTCTGTGGTGGCAGGGACTGGGCTCCCTCCCCATCAGCTCTGCAACGGATTAGTGCAACAGCAGCGCAAGGGCGCTCACAGAGGCGGGAACTAGTAGGTGAAGGGTCTGGCTCAAGTCTGCCACGTTTTTTCATTCCACCTGTCAGAAGTGGAACACTGTTGCTAGGCTAGCTTCCCCTGAAACATTCTAGAATTTCATCCTCTCTGCCCTTCTTCTATGTTGGCCTTCTGTGATGCCAACACAGAAGGAGGCATGGGTGAAGGTCTAAGGCTCTCATCAGGGCCTAGTTTTGTGAAGAACATCAACACATAACAAACACTTGACTGCAACATTCAAGACATTTAAGGCAGCGGGGTCATTTAATGACTGGTTTCCCACATAAAGGTTTATGTGCAGATTTGCCATGTAATTGTCATCTGTGGTAATGCCTAGCAAGGGAAAATTTCTATTTTAATTGGCATGTGGATTACTGGGTTTGCAACACTCAAAATGTTGGGAGACCTTGTTACCCTCTACATGTTTCTCTTCTGAATACACGGGAGTCCACAGACCAAACTGCTGTTGGGAGGATGGGATTGGCAGCTGGCTTCATTATTTTGTGAATGAAAGCAATAAAAAAAGGAAAAGAAATTTTACTTTGACCTCCAGTTTTGAGTCTTGGTAGTGCCAGTCGCTCCCACCAGAACTGTGGCTAAGACCCAACCCACAGAAGACTAAGGCAATGGTGCCAACATAAAAGGGTTCTTTTTAATTATTCTGAAGAGCAATACTTTATAGACTGTCTTCTTGTCAAACAAGGAACATGGCACTGCTTAAACATCAAACTGGGAAAGGCTGCAAGGAGAGCCCAGGCTCAGAGGAGCCCTTCTTCCTAGTCCGAAGTGATGAGTCTCACATCTAGACAGGCTTACCCAACCTTGGGCTCAAAACAGGCTGTGCTTCTCAGAAGACGACCTGGGGATGAATGTGGCCCATGTCAGCTTGGTGCCTGGTTGAGGCTACAGGTTCTCCAGAGAGAACAGCCAGCTTATCACAGGATCTGATGCCGACTGCAGTTTAAAATTAACACCACACCTGTGTGGTGCTCTGGCCCTTTTGCCTTTGTACCCCTCTGCATTCCTGGCAGCAGTACCAGGGAAGGGAGACAGGTGGTACAGTCTGCTAAGGGGTGGGACACCTGTTTCTGACCCTGTCCAAGTTTGCAGCTTAGCAGTGAGCATATTCTGAGCATAGGCACGGTGGCAAAGAACAGTGTTAACAGCCGCTGGTCAATTCCATTTGGTGGCAGCGTGGTAGCAGCAAAGAAAATTCCCAAACAGCTCCATGTGTACCCAGCTTTTGGAAAGGAAAGATTTAAAAAATCAATAAACAGGCTTTTTAAAAAATATATATTCAGGAATTTTAGGGTTCCTTGTAACTGTTCTACCAAAACCAGTAACAACTGAACAAAAAACACACAGAAGTATGGCAGTAGTATGAAAGCAGAAGTGACATGATGTCACTTTTCAAGGGGAAAATGTGACCTCAAGACAAATTTGTCACCATCATAAATCATAATACAAAAGAACCTATTTTTTCCTAAAGTATCGAGCCACACAACTGCAGATACATTCCAAAATGGGGTATAAATGAGTGAGGACAAGGACAGTCACAAAAAAACCCGTGTATCAATGGGAGCCTGACCCTGGAACATGCCACAGGTGGCCAGAGCAAAGCTGCACCTGTTGGGAGACAGGCTCCTATGACTCACTCCCCTCCCTCACTATCCCCCCACCACGCACACAGCAACAGGCTCTAGAAAATTGCCATGTTTGTCTTCATAGAGTATCTAAGACAATAAAAGACTAAAAGATGTTGGAAATATGTTGTGTAGAAAAATTAACTCTCAGCTTAAAATAACATTCGAAAAGGCACTTCATCCTGTAGGAAAGAGATTCTGAGTTGGGTCAGCTGCTCCGAGCTGGGACAGAAGGGGACAGGTTGTCTGCTTGGAAGGGAAGACAGTTCAAAGAAGTCTGATAGATATTAAGCTTTTTTTTTCCCATTTTTGTTCTTTTTGGTATGTTTTAAGAAAAGCAAATCCAGTAAAATGCATGTCCCTTTATGAAATTTGTTAAAAGAGTTCTTTTTTAAAATAGTTGTTTCTGTTCTTAAAAACAAATCAGGTAGGCATGGCCACATTCACCCTGTGGCCTGGAGTACAGAGTCTCCTTACTATCATCTTGGGGGAGCTGAGGCCAGGTAGGTCCCCTGAGGCCGGAGGTTCCAGAGTGCACAGGTAGAGGAGGCCAAGGCCAGGGCTACCTATTGCAGAGTCTGTGCAGCATGCTGTACACGTCGTCCTCACGACTCAGCCCCTCAAAGAAGGGGATGAGGTCCAGCAGCTCTGTGTCCGTCATGTCATCGAACCAGGACTGCACAGGCACCTGAAAGAGGCAGCGGAGTGCATGAAAGAGGTAGTAGAGCTGCATTCAAGGGATGAGATGTTCTTAACCTAATAGGGTCCCTGGGCTTTTATCATTTTCTGTGGAAAGAAGAACTGGTATCCAGTGATCCACCATCATCACCATCACCACCACGACCACCACCACCATCATCATTTTGTTTGTTCCTCTGTTCAAACCAAGGTCAATTCAAAGCTACATGATTTTGGAGACTCAGAGGCAAAGTATTTCCAGCCTGTGTGCATTTGCCTATTTTGTTTTCTAGCCATAGAAAAGATGACCAGAGCAGAGAACTAGCCTTGTTACTTGTCAGTTTCAAAAAAACTCTTTATTGCACCATATCAGCTTCCTGTACTTCAGGATACACAAATCCAGAGGTTAAATGACAGCCACAGATACCGTGAGTCCATGTCTGGACACAGGAGGCTTCCTCTTAGGGAAGGAAGCTGTGCTATGCTACACAGCAAACAGAAGTGGAGAATTTCTTTCCACTCAGCAGTGAGCAGGGAAGAAGTAGAAGTATAAAGGTGCAGGGCATTCTTAAGCCACAAGCAAAGGCAGGGTTTCCCCTTAGGTTTAGGCCAAGGAGTAAGGTATAGTGGTCAGATTGGTAGTACCCAGAAGTGCAAAGAAGAAGTTTAAAAAGAAATTCAAGGAAATCAAAATGGCTTAAAAGTATTCTGGCCCATTTACAAATCTAAAGACAGTTTAGAAACATAAAAATTCACTATGTGTTTTTTGTTTTTTGTTGTTTTTTTTTTGAGACAGGGCCTCCCTATGTAATTCAGGCTGGTCTTGAACTCACTATATAGCCCAGGTTGGCTCTGAATTTGTGGTGATCCTCCTGCCTCAGCCTCCCAAGTGCTGGGATTACAGGAGTACGCCATCATGCAGAGCATTTCATTACATAATTTTGAAAAATGCACAATGTAAAGATTAAGAAAAAAATGTGCACCCCTAAAGGAAGAGGAGAGAATGGGTTAGGGCAGAAATAGACGAAAGACTTATGTACCTTCATGATAGTTTTGGTACTGAAATGAACGTTAAAATAAAACCATTATTAAAATTAAAACTATTAAGCAAAAGCAATAAAAAAAAACCCCTAAGTATGTTTAAAGCTCGTGACATGATGATAGAGATTGAGTGATTTTAAAACATGGTGCCTGACTGTACATCTGTCTAAAAAACTCTAAACTACATTTAATTTATAGCATCAGTAATTAATATTACTATAGTTACTTTGAAATTATTAAAAATATGCCATATTCAAATTTGTAATTGTGTTAACACCCTTAGGAATCACGCATTTCAGCATAAAAGAAAGATACTGTGGTCTCCAAATGCTATTTCTACTATGAGGAAGCAAGCTCTGTAGGAAAATGGCGGATTGCAGCCTTGAAGCAAGAAATGTTTAAGAAGAGCCTGGAAGGTTTTCGTTTTGGTGTTAGGGATTGAACCCAGGGCCTCTCAAATGTTAAGCATGTGCTCTGCCTCTGAACTATGACCTCAAGCCCAAGTCTGAGACATCTGAAGGAGATTTCTGGCTGAAAGGTTAAAATTTAACCATTTAAAAGAGTAATAAATGGATGGGATTGTAACTAATATATGAGCTCACATGACAGTAAAATTCACTGGCTCCTTCTAAAGACTGCCAGAACACTAATGCATTAGTCTGAAACTGCAGAATGAAAAGAAAAAGAACTAAGACTTTTATACCCTGCCTTCCTTTGCTAAATCTTTTTTTTTTGTACCAGGAAAGAAACAAGATTTCACACATGCCAGGCAGGTGCTGTGCCACTGAGCTAAATCCCTGACCCTCACCTTCCCTTTCTATTCAGACATTCAAACTGTATTTTAGGGTAAACAGTTAATGAGGGCAAGTTTCATTCTCTTTCTTTCTTCCTTTCTTTCTCTCTCTCTCTCTCTTTCCTTCCTTCTTTCCTTCCTTTCCTCCCTCCCTCTCTCCCTCCTTCCCTTCCTTCTTATGAATTCTAGCTATCTGTCTGTCTGTCTGTCTATTGATCTATCTATGAATTCTGGCCTATCTATCTATCTATCTATCTATCTATCTATCTATCTATCTACCTACCTACCTACCTACCTACCTATCTATGAATTCTGGCCAATAAAGGCAGAAAAAATGATAGGATTATAGGAATCACCATTTTGCAATTCCTAATAAAATGGTGGATACAAGCAAAATGATCACTAATAACTGCTATAGGGGCTGGGGATTTAGCTCAGCGGCAAAAGCGCCTGCCTGGCAAGCGCAAGGTCGTGGGTTCGGTTCCCGGTACCAGAGAAAAACAAAACAAAACAAAACAAAACAAAACTAATAACTGCTATAATTATGAGGTGAAAGGGAATTTTTAAAATGGCTGGATCAGGCTAGTAATAGCTGAAACCAGTGATCAACTTAAATCTTTTAAAGTGGGGCAATCTCAGATCATATGCTTCTTTACATGATCCCATAGGATGTATGCAATATCTATGATATATTCTTGTGTGTGTGTGTGTGTGTGTGTGTGTGTTTTGAGACAGGGTCTTGCTAGGTAGTTCAGGTTGGTTTTGTTTTTTTTTGTTGTTGTTGTTGTTTTTCCGGTACTGGGAATCGAAGTCATGACCTTGCGCTTGCCAGGCAGGCGCTGTGCCGCTGAGCTAAATCCCCAGCCTTCAGGTTGGTTTTGAAGTTCCTTTATGCAGTTTTGAAGTTCACTATGTAGCCCAGGTTGGCCTCAAACTTGCAGTGATCCTCCTGCCTCAGCCTTAGTGCTAGAATTATAGGCATGCAATACCATGCTCACTATCTATGATATATTCATGCAAAAAAATTTCTTAAAGAGAAAAAGAAAAATGAACCCATATATATATATATATATATATATATATATATATATATACTTTTTTTTTTTTTTTTTTCTTTTTCTGGTACCGGGAATCAAACTCATGACTTTGCGCTTGCCAGGCAGGCACTGTGCCGCTGAGCTAAATCCCCAGCCCTATAAACCCATATGTAATCAAGTAGTAAACAGAGGCCTAATTATTTAGTTAAAGGGTATATATAGGGTGGTAGGAAAATCAAATACTACCATAAGGGAGCAAAGAGACAAATCCAAGATGTAGAATATTTTTATAAGATAAAGAAGAAATATTAGGATTACAAAAGAATCAAGAGACATTAACCAAAGCAATGTATGGACTTTCTTTGGCTCCTAATTCAAACAACTCAAATGTAGGAAAATATTCTGTATGATGGGACAATATGAATACCAGATGGATATCAGACAGTGTAAGAAACCCAGGTGTACTGGATGTAACAATGGAATTGAAAAACAGTCCTTATGTGTTAGAGACACATTGACAAATATACCATATTGAGTTTGATTTGCTCATTAAAATGAACATATTTAAATACAATAAATTTTGCGTATTTATTCAAATAATGATGTCATACTAGCTAACTGAATCTAGTTTGAATACATTTTACTTCTTTAAATGGACTCCAGGAAGGAACTTCTGCAGGCTGTGTTGAGTCTGAGAGGCCTGTGGGAGGTGAAGGTGTGCTCCCCATGGGAACTGTATGAGCTGAGCCTGGGGTGGCGACCACTGAGCAGTCAGTGGCCAACAGTGGGCCTAGCTGATGTCTTTTCTCCTGGAACTGGGAGGGTATCCTCCCCCTGCTCTGAGAATTACGCTGTCTGGGTAAGTAGGCACTGAGACACTGCCATATCCCAGGGAGTTTCATGTAGAAAGTGTTCCCAAGGTGTGCTTCTCAGACACCATTTTGAGGTGGTACAGCTGACAGTTTTATCTGAAGGCCTTACTTAAATGTTTTATTCATGCTTCTTTAGGAAATATTTTTGTTGAAAGGATCACTCACACCTCCTGAGTCAACAGGGATCATTAAGTCCTGGGAAACAGCTAGCCCTAAGGAGTTAACAGAACAAACCTTTTCAACAATAATACAAGTGTTAATAAGAAGATATGGGCTTACTGAGTACTTACCAGCCCCAAGCACTGTTCTAAGTGCTTTTCACCTACTGTCGAACTGAATACAATCTTACAAGATGAGTATTCCTAGAATTCCTACTTGACAGATGAGGGGAAAAAAAAAAAAGAATGAAAGAAAGACAGCAGATGAGGCAACTGAGGTCAGTGAAGTTAATTAAGTTGGCCAGTGTCATGCAGCTGCTATGTGGCCTATTTGGGATTGCACCAGGAAAAGACTCAAGACATTTTCATGTAGGTATTCAAAGGTGGTGTCTGCCTGGCAAGATAGCTCAGATGGAGTCCTCTCAGCTCTTCCTTTGGGACTACTTACTGCATTCTCAGGATGGAAGATGTACGAGGCAGGAGAATTGTCAACAATGATTACTTTGCTCAGCTCTCGTCCCAAGCGACTCAGGTCCTTGACGTAGTTTCCTCGATGGAAAACACAGGATTCTCTGAAGAGTCGGGCCCGGAACACACCCCAGCGGTCCAGGAGGTCAGCCACAGGGTCTGCATACTGGACAGGTGACACAGTGAAGGTCAGGTACCTAACCTACTACAGCAAGAGCCAGACAACTTTTCTAAAAAGGGATTTAAATAACTGCCAAGTGTTTTAGGGTCCTGGTTATAGTCCATGTATATAAGGAAGCACTAGATTCTTCCATCTCTCTAACATCTAATTCATCAGGACTTTCTCTCAGTTTCATCTCCAAAAATATCCTGACTCCATCTGCATCTTTAGCTCTATTGCCCAGCACCAGGGCAGACCTCTAGCCTCCAGCCCAAGAAGCTTCCTTTTCCTGCTGGGCCTCTTTCCCAGTCCCTTTACCTCAAAGCTGTCACAGTGGCCAAAATCACACCACTCCCTGCTTAAAACACTTCACTGTCTACTCACTGCACTTGGAGTAGGGCCCACATTCCTCACTGTCAAGTCCTGTGAACCTGAGGAACCATGAGGGGCCCATGATTCTGTCATGGAAGTAGAGAACACCTGCAGCAGGATTGGGAAGGCCAGCAGTGGAACACATCAGCTGAACCCATTGGAAAGTCCTTTCCTCCCCAAGGGCATCCTGATGAGGGCAGTCCTGCCACAGCTGTACTTCCTACTGACCAAGTAGGGTGAATGCTTGGCCACTATTCTGGTCATGTGGGTAGGCTATAGGGGGCTCATCCTGGACAGGAAAAGATGGTTAATTTCCTCAAAATCATTGACACTGGCATCGGGGACACTCATCTTTCAGGGAGGTACTTGAGTTTGGGTACTCCAGCCAGAGATGAATGTGAAGAATGTGGGCTTCAGGAGTGCAGGGACTCTGCCTCTTTTGTCCCCAGCTGAATTCCTAGTGTCTAGTATCATCCTGAAACAGGACATATTAAGTAAATACCCGCAGGGGGTTGGGTGACGAGACATATGACAAAAAAGCAGATACTGAAGGGATCTGACTGTCAGTGTGGGATTCCTGCAGTTTGAGGTTCATTCCTGGGTAGCAGGCAAGGAAGCCCACTGCACCAATGCTGCCAGCAGGGAACTGAGCTGAACCCAGATCCCAGAGCAGGAGGAGTGACCACCCATCAGCAGAACATGGCATCAGGGCGGGAAGAGGTGGGAGGGTGCGCTTTGGATCTGACTTGGCTCAGCCAGGCTGGAATAACAGTGAAAAGCAGGTTGGAGAGACAGATGGAGGGGCAGGTGGGAGCAGTCCAGGAAGAGAAACCCAACAAAGATGTGTAAGTGAATACTGGGAATAATGCCAAGGAAATGTGTTTTCAGTTTTGTCAAATCAGAAACAATTCTCAATCTACTGCCCTGGTGCCATCTTCCAGTTGGTAATTTCTTTGGTTATTACTTCAGAGTCCTTAGCATTCCAAAGCACTATGAGAAGAGCCATCAAAGCTGCAGATATAACTTGTCTTGGTACCACTTATCTAAAGATTACCCACTGGGGAAGACTACATTTTCCTTGAGGCCTCACTCTCTTTTTTTATATGCAAAAACAAGGTCCAGAGTTTGGATTCCCTCCCCCGCAGTTCATGGTCTGCAGCCTGGGACTGACAATGACAGGATGCTGTGTGGTAGGCTCTTTCTTACCTCAGCCAACAGAGGTAAGGACCTAGTATGGAATGCCCAGTCAACAAAGAATTGTGCCCAGGACCCCAGAGTAAAAAACCACAACATACAGAGAAGCTGCTGCATGATTTCTTGGAACAGGGCTGAACACAAGAAGATGCTTAACCTAGTCTCCATAAAACTCATTTTGGAGGCCATTCAAGAGTTCCCGAGGTGCCCATGGAGACAACAGTGGTGCAATACGTAAGTGGAAGCTCTTGGCTCTGTAAGAGTCAGGGTGGCTATGGCAATGGCCTTGGAGGAGGAGCAGGAGCCTGCTTTACCCACCCTAAACACAGCATGGCACCTTGTTACCCCTTTGAAGAGGGAGATTAAACTCTATCAGGAGGCCTAGGAACTTACCAGTTTCTTAAAAAGTGGGAAAGGACAAAAATTCACTCTACTTGGCCAGAGCCAGTGGAGTCTGGGTCTTCCCAGACTCTGGGTCTTCCTTGTCAGCTGGGGAAGATGACTATTTAACACCATAAAGGTTACTCTGCTAGGACTATGTGTGGACATTTCAGGGGATGTGAAACCAACCTCCTCCTAGGACCTAGAAATAAACCATAAAATATAGATCAAAACATATCTGAATGATTTTATCACTACTAATGCTCATGATACTAAATACTGAGTATTAGGTGTGCTTTTTCTCTGACAATGCCCAGTACGGCACATGGAACTTGGCCCAGTGAGTATCTGCAAGGTGTTATGCTAAACCTTTTCCATATGTTACTGCATTTAATCCAATTCCACAAGATGTGGGACTTTCCTTTAAAGAAGAAACTGAGGTGCCAGAAGTAACTTACCTGAGATTACACAGCAATTTAGGGCAGAATCAGCACCCTCACCAGCCCGACTGTGGGACACTCTTGATACATTCTCTCGCTTGTTCTTCCTACAAACCTGTGTAAACTAAACCCAACAACACAGGAGCCGCCAGCATCTGGTTACCCATTAGTGGATGACAGGGGTCCTGTGTGCTTATGGTACGCAGCCATCCTGCTGTGGTCACACTGCACATGTTTGTGATTTCTTTGTCTGTGGACAACTAACTTCAAAAGCCTCTATGTACAACTTCACGGAACATTTGTTCTAAGTGCTCCTGTCACCATGGTAACCAGAAGCCTTTCAGATTGGCAGTGTGCACATGGCCTGCATCCATCCCATCTGGGGTGGGAACCTGTCACCATAAAAATAGCTTCCCCCACCTTAACAGAGAGCTCTTGACAGATTGGGGGTAGCAGCAGAGGGCCTGGGATGTCAGGCTGTAAGTCTGCGGCAGGGAGCAGGACGCACCTTAGCCAAGCTGGCAGTAAAGAGCACACACTCGAAGAGCTGTCCCATCCTCTGGAGGAACTCATCCACATGTGGCCGCTTCAGCACATACACCTGCAAATGGCAGAAACAGGAAGCTGATCAGTTATGGCACTTGCTGGGAATGCCTGGGCCCAAATGCTCACTGTAGGAAGAGCTGCCAGAAAAGTCTCCACCTCCTGCTTCCAGATCTGTGTGTGCCATGCGAAGGCCCAGACTGTATGGTGAGATACAACAGTCCTCAGATCACACTCCAGGTCTGAGTTCAGTGCAGATAACCCTCAAAGGAGAAAGAAAAGCTGAATGTGGCAGTGAGGGTCTTGGGAATTTTAAGAGTCAGTGAGCGGAATGGCTGTGCCATGTTTATGTGAAACCACTTACTCATTCGCTCATGTGTTTCTTGGCACCTGGTGTGGGTCAAACTATGGTTTGGGTGCTGTTCTTTTGGAGGTCTGGCCCTGGCTGACTTCCCAAGAGGTCTGGGATTGCTCCAGCTGCCACCTTCTGCTCTGAATAGTACTTCCCATTCACCAGAAGACCTGGGATTAAAAAAGCATAGGCCTCGCACAGCTGCAAAAAGGTCTTCCTTGGTAGCTGGGGAAGACACTTAACACCATGAAGGTTACTCTGCTAGGGCTATGTATGGACCTTTCAGGGGATGTGAAACCAACCTCCTCTTGGAACCTAGGAACAAGCCATCAGGAGGGGTCTGTGAGCAGAGGGGGACAGACTGCCTTTTCTACAATGGCTGGACTCTGTAGACCTTTTTGACCAGGCCAGGTAAAACCATGAGGGCTATAAAACACCCAGGCTTTCGCCCACACATGGGTTCCTGACTACAGAGCCTGAAGAAACCTGAGGAGACTGGGAGATGAGAGAGAAAGCAAAGCTGGTGAGAGAACAGAGGAAGTAGAAGGAAGTAAGAACCAATTAAAGCCCAAATAAATTCCATCTAAAATTAGTCATTTCACAAAAATACATCATTCTTTAAAATTGTATTCAACATATTTACTTAGCTACAGCTCTCTGCTCAGCCTGATGCAGTTATACAGATGAGTCAAACACAGGCCTTGCCCTTGAAGGGCGCACAGTCTAGAGCAGACACATGCAAAAATGTGTAGAGGTGAACATGGTATAATGAAAATAGTATGAGGACAAACTGAAGATAATTAACTCCCCTTTCAAGGGGAGGAAATCACAGAGGGAACATTTGGCCTGGACCTAGAAGGATGAGGATTTCACTAGGCTGATAAGGATGAGAAGAGGGAAGCCTCCAACGAGAGGAAATTACCAGCCTAAGACTTGGAGGCCTAAGAATACCTCACATGACAGAAAATGACCAGAGCCCAGCCGCCCAAGGCAGTGAAAGAAGATGGGGAGGTGGAGGGGTTGGAGAGGAAGTGGCTAAAGACAGTTGGGCACACTGCAGTGAACATACGTAGGGCCTCAAATGGCAGATGGAGCTGGTAGTAGAGAGGTAATACTGGGGGTTGGGGGTCCCCACAAGGAAGGACAGGTTGCTGGGAGAGGAATTCTACATGGGAATACTTTCAATGAGCCAGAAACAGGCAGTAAGAAGGATCAGAACCAGTGGGAAACCAATGACTAGCCAAAAGAGTGGGGTGGGCATGGGTCTGTGGCTAAGGGTGGAGCTACAGGAATGGGATGTTCTAGAATGGGTATCAACATGGTTGTAAGGAGCTGGGAGGCTCGGGTGGAGGGTGGAGGCAGGGCTTGTGGTTACAGGGGCTCTCAGCTCCTACTTGGCCCATGAGACTTCTTGGTGCTAGTGTCAGTGAATGGGTGTGGCCTGTGCTCCTCTGCCCCCAGAAGTATTGTTTCAAAAGCAAGCTCTGCTACATGCAAAGGACAAGAGGGTGATTTGGGAATTCTGGCGTTGGTGCCTCTGGCAGAGAGGAGGGTCCTGGGCCCGGATGCCGGCGTCCAGGCCCGCGTCCCCGTGCAAGTAACCAAGAATAGGCCCATTGGGACCTGCACAGCCTATCCTGGATTACTTGAACGAGGCCACGGCCTTCGCCAGGGCCTTGCTCCTCCTGCTCTTGGCACCTGTGGCTTCCTTCCCTCACACGGGTTTCAACCCCAACCCTGGGACCCTGAGGTATCCATCACCAAGTGAATCAAAGCACAGTCAGAGGGAGGCTGGGAGTGCTGGGGTGGCTCCTACAGGCCAGTCATGCTCACAGCTACGTGGTTTGAAGGATTAATTTCTCTCATAATGCTTGCCATGCCACTGGGCAGCTCTCCTTTGTCTCCTCAACAGCACTCTGTAACATGAGCCAAGGTAATAAATGCAGAAGCCTTAACTGGTTCTCAGATGCTGACTTAATTCAGTTGATACTTTTGCAAATGTTAAATGCCCAGGTACCTGCAGTATTAGCTTCATGATGGCTTTTAAAAGGATGAAGTATGGAGGTGCTATGGATAAAGCTACTTTTCCCAGGGACTTCTTCCTGGCAGGATCCCTGCAGAACAGGGCAAAAAGCAGAGTGGGCAGGGGAAAGGCAGAGGACCTGAGTATCAGAAAGAGAATCCTGGGCCAGAAGGCAGGAGACTGGAATTTTCATTTTAATTCATCCCATTGCATGACCTTGAGGAAATCCTTTCTCTGGCTAAGCTTCAATTTCCTTATCTGGGCAATGAGGCAACCAGACCATCTGATGTCCAAGGCTGAGACAGTTCTAAAGCCCTGCACTTGAGAGCCAAAGACTTGACATTATTCAGGAAAGACATCTTGCTCTGGCCCAAATATCACAAGAGATTTTCCTTCTTGGGATACAAGGGCAGATACTTTCCCTTTAAGACCTTGGAGTTGACAAGAAAATGGTGAGATCATCCTTGTATAAAACCTGACAAAAGCTACTCCTCCAATCTCCAAGGCTAATTTTCCTACAATGTTTCCAATACACTCATAAATACAGCTATTTATGAAAGAGCTTCATGCAGATAAGGAAAAAATCAGAAAGAACAAGGATGATGCATGCCAGTTGACTATGGCATATTTATTCATAGTAATCTGCTAACCTAAAAGGTCATACCCCTCTCCCCTTTCCCTTGGGGATTGAGTATTTGCTAAAGATTCACTATAGTAAACCACACAGTAATGGTAAGATTAGTCTGGAGCAGTTGGCATTAGAAATGGACACCTTTTCCCAAGAATCCTCCGTAAGAGAGGGACTTGTGGCATTTTCCTGCTGCCTGCTAGGAGAGCAGCTGAAAGCAATTACATGAGAAAGTTAATTAGACCACCAAGCTAAATCAGTTGGGAATATGCAAAGTTCTGAAAGAGTGCATAAAATCAAAGAACTATTTGAACTTGCAACCAGATCTAATATTTATGAAGATATAGTTTTACTTACAAACTCAGTATAAAACAAATTCAAGTGAGTGGGGAAGAAAAGAAAAATTATTGTATTTATTATGCTCAATCTGCCTCTTTTTGACCAAATAAAATTATCATTGAAATAGGAATTAAGAACTGACATTCACAGGAAATGTAATTACCAAAAATTCTCATTGCAAGCTGGGTATGGTGGCACATGGCTATAATCTCAGCACTCGAGAGGCCAAGGCAGGAGGATCACCATGAGTTCAAGGCTAACCTGGGGTATATAGTGAGTTCAAAGCCAGCCTGATCTACATGGCAAGACATTGTCTCAAACAAACAAACAAAAAAACAAACAAATTCTCATAGCAATTCAAATTTTGTTTTGACTTCTTACCTGATGTATAGTCCCATCAATTTCAACCGGAACAATAAAATCAGCATTACTAATAGGCTAGAGAGAAAAGAAACTACAATTAATACATCTGAAAGAAAAAGGTAAAGTTGGAAATTTTAGCAAGAAAAAGGTTTGCCTGGACCAATGTTTTGATAATTTGAAAAAACAGTTCAGGAGGAGGGTTGAAGCATGCCTGGGTTCCCTGAAATAAGCACAAGCAAGAAAGCATATTCTTTTCATTTCTGAAGGTTGTGATGTTTCCAGCATCCTGATCCAACCTCTTGATCACCTGCCTGGCCTCAACCACAAAAAGTGGCACAACCTGGGAGAAAATAGGGTTCCTTGGAAACTCTGACTCTTGCCCAGAGCCCTGACAGGATGAGAAGCAGTGCCGGGCCACCAGAGGGAGGTGAGAGCCAAATGGCCCAGAGCCAGTGCTACTGGGAAGACAAGCCAGAATTTGGCCCCTCAGTGTGGATGGCTAGGCAGAAGATACTCTGCACATGGACGCACAGCAGGGCCAAATACACATGCGGTGAAGCTGGAGGCAACAGGGTTCCATCTGGAGCAAGCTCTTCCTCTCTCTGGTCTTCAATATCTCCTCTCTTGCACAGTTATAGTAAGGGGTCTGATAGTGCGCAATGCTCCCTTCCCTCCTGAAAATCAGTGGTCTTAGGGCCCAACTGGTAGCATGGTAGCATCTCCTCCTGCCCTGAGGTTGGAGTGGGAAAGAGAACCAGCCCTCTCTCAGCTGTTCTTCTCTAGGGAACACAATATCCAGCACATCCAGAGACTTCCACAATGTGAAAATAACTCTTGCACAATACTAGTAACACTTAAAAAAATCAAATGACTCTTCACAGTCACCATATTTTCTTTTTACCACATTTTCATAACAGACTTTACATGGAGTTCTAAATGGAGTTCTAAAGATTATTAGAAAATCACTTAAATGAAAAGGCTCAACAAAATAATCAGTCTGGAAACCTTTGGGACAAAAGGAGAGACACAGGAAAGGGGAAGGTGTGTGTGGCAGTCACTGGATAGCTACTCTTCTTCTAGGGTAAGGAGTTTGGTCAGATTTTGAACTGGGATCTGTATTACTCTACATACAAACATTCTTGTTTCACATGTAAACTCAAAAAATGTGGAAAATGTAGAGTATAAAGCGATTACTAAACAATCAGTTGTAAAGTTGCTACAGAGGTTTAAGAGGATTGGAAGGCCAAGGATGGGCTCAGTATTTTATAATTTTACAACTGAATTACAGAATCATGCTAAAGGGGAAAACAAAGACTGAAGGAAGAAACTCACAGAGCACTGAATTGTGAAATAATATTCCACAAAGTATACAACCATTCCCTGGTTTCCAGCAAGCACCATTCTTTACCTCACATGCTGCTGTAAAAGAGAGCATGCTAAAGGCAGGGATCTTTTTTTTTTCTTGGTTTTTCTCCGGTACCAGGAACCGAACTCACGACCTTGCGCTTGCCAGGCAGGTGCTTTGCCGCTGAGCTAAATCCCCAGCCCCAAGGCAGGGATCTTAAGCTGGGGTCCATAAGTCTGTGTTTCATACTGTTGTACATGCTCATGGGGAGGGGTTCACAGCTTTCAGATTCCCGTAAGGCTCTGAAATGCTCAGAACATTAAACACCATACAGTAGAGAATATTCTGCTTGCACATGTAGGCAGTCTAGGGAAGGGAAGAAATGAGGAAACACTGTTTATAGCTGTGGTACTGATGGTCTTTGAGCAGGCTCTGGAGACACAGTAGCTGTCAAGGCTCAGCCTGTGGAGCCAGGAATCCTCAGTAACCTCAGGGAGTCCGGCTAGCATTACCCACACTCCTAGAGCTACTTGGGAGGATATTCTCTATGGTGCAATATTAACTGATCCTTACTCTGAATGGCTTTGCCCCACAAGAACTAGAAAAAAGCCCAAACAACTTGCCCATGAGGAAGAAGATGCCTCCAATGTTGTCCGGAGATGAGCTGGGACACAAGGCCACTGTAACTCCAGGACCAACAGTGGAAGGGCCCAGCCCAAGGAGTGCTAGGGTATGAAGAGGTCCCTGCATGCTCCAGAACCAGAATGAGGCCATTTCTCACTGCTAGTGGTCAGTGTTATTCCTCCTCCATTTTCCAAAGGACTCAAAGACAACCTCCTGGCCTTGTCCTGTCAAAGAACGTCTCTGTTCAGTGGAAAGTAGGCACAAAGAAGGAAGATTCTGGCAGGAAGGTGTTCACGCAAATTTGATGGGTCTTCAGTTTGTTACACAACCTGCCAGGAATGACAAGGGTTCATACGAAACATACAGCCCATCACAGATGGTGCCTTTCATGTCTCTCAGAAAAGTAGGGGGAGTCCCATGCTGTGGTACAGTATAACTGGCCAGCAACAGTAGAGCAGTTCCATCACCAAAAATAAGGAAAACAGGACCAGGATCTTAAATACTTGCTGCTTCTCCTCAACACAGCAATACCTGATTTCCAAACTTTTTCATCACTTGCCTGCTTTAAACTATTCCATTTTAAAAAATGATTACCTCATTTCTTAATAGTGCAGCCATCACTGTTCCTGCAGGGAGGCCCTTTGGTAATTTATAATTTTTATTGGGAGATGGACAGCAGGGAAGGGACAAAAAAGACTGATGCTCACTTTGACACTGCTGCAGCTTTGCATTCTTCGTTCAGGAAAGCATGAAAGTGAGCACTCACTTAGCTGTGAAGCATAAAAAAAATCCCACAGCAATCTCTTGCTATGGAAATAATCAAAATAAGTGGCTGAATCTGTTCAGATGTGACCAACTTCAGGAGACTTCTTTGGAGTTGCACATCTTTCAAAAACTGATCTGGGAACATATCTAGGATAGCAAGGAGCCTGACAATTTCCAAGAGTGCTTTCTCTGCCCCTCCCAACAAAACACAAGGTACTGTGATTATCTTTTTTTTTTTTTTTTTTTTTTTTTTTTGGTTTTTCTCCGGTACGGGGAACCGAACTCTCGACCTTGCGCTTGCCAGGCAGGCGCTTTGCCAGTGAGCTAAATCCCCAGCCCCCGGTACTGTGATTATCTTGACAAAAAGTCATGGGATATAATAACCATCTG
The DNA here is from genome assembly GCF_000276665.1 of Chinchilla lanigera. NCBI lineage: Eukaryota > Metazoa > Chordata > Mammalia > Rodentia > Chinchillidae > Chinchilla > Chinchilla lanigera. Next base: position 4,813,495 of record NW_004955421.1, on the reverse strand, counting down.
TGTACCTGAAAAGTATTTCTAGAGGGTTTAGTATTGCAAAACTCAAACCTCACAAGTAAAACAAGGTTTCAGTGATACTGGTGCCCCCACATTTTCTTTTCCCAAATCAAATGTTAATATTCAACTATTTAGTTAATATTCACCTGGGTTACTAAGCAGCTATTATTAGAATTACTTTATGAAGACTAAAGTCATACTAACAACCACGAGATATCATTCTTTTTTTGAGAAAGCGTCATGCTATCGCTATCAGCCCATCACTGATGGTGAGAATACTCTGCTTACAAATAGCTGTGGTTTTTTTTGTCGTTTTGAGACAGGGTCTCACTATGTAGTTCAGGCTGCCCTTGAGCTCACTTTGTAGCCCAGGCTGGTCTCAAACTCATAATGATCCTCCTGCCTCCTGAGTGCTGGGATTACAGGCGTGCGCCACCATGCCCGGCCCCAATAGCTGTTATGTATTTCAGGCTGGCCTTAAACTCACTAGGTAGCCCAGGCTGGTCTCAAATTCAAGCTGATCCTCCTGCCTCTGCCTATGGAATACTGGGATTACAGACAGGTGTGCACCACACCTAGCTGATCTTATTCTTTTCAGTTTTCCTTTTCAATACGATTGTTATCAAATCACAAGGACCACAGAATGCTTTTTACGTTGATTTACCTTAAATGAACTGTGCACCAGTGTTTCATCTAAATCAATGACCACACATTTCTTTCCATAGTCAAGCACCGTCACCTCTGGAAGGAGGTATTTAGCTGGTGGCTAAAGAGGGAAAAAAGTATTATTACCTCTATGTAAGAGACAAACCAATTCCCTTATCATTGTATTATATTATGTTAATGAAGGTATAAATGAAAGCAAACATTTAAATACCTGATAAAGTATATCATATAACTTTTATTACCAAGCCATTAGGAGACTGATTACTATGAGGGCTTTTGCACTAGACAAAACTGAGTTTCAATACCAGCTCTGGCATTTTCTAGGTGATAAGCTGGGATAATAATACCTACACCAAGAAAGGATGTTATAATGGTAGTAAACACCCAGTATTTGGCCTGACACATATAGAGTGTCAGTTGTTATTATTAAAGTGGATTACACAAGAATGAAGGTTTAATAGATACTCTGACTCTGTAGGCCCATTTCCTTGAGTCATATTTTATCTGAAATTTACTGTGGTACATAAATATATTTTAGAGCCACGTATTTTTTTTGTTTGTTTTTAAGTGACTGACATTTTCAAACCCTTGAAGAGAAACTAAAGACACACCAACAAAATCCAACCCAAAAGTTACCCTAAATCCCTGCAAACAATTAAAACTGGTCAAAGTACAGTGCCTGCCTTGTGCCTGTCCCGCTGTGGTCTAATACTAAATGAATGGACATTTTTACTCTGTGGATTCTGTGTCTCTGAAAGTTAAATTTTAATTCACACGTTGTGTGTTAACCAGAGAATCCAATTACATGTTTTTGGAATAACTACCTCTGATTTTCTGATGGAAAAGCCATAAAGAGTTAACACAATGCTAGACATTTTCAGTCTGCCTCACTCAGTTTTAGAGTATTTATTTCTTTGGACCTTGCCTCATTCCAGAAATGATTTGAAATATTTTAGTTTTCTTTGTGGCGTATTTGGTGTTAACAGTAAATTTTCTATCCAGAAAGGTCAAACTCTGTTTAATATTTGACACAAAACAAAACACAAGACCATGTTCCTGGCCACTGAAGAATAGAAAATTTAGTTTATCAAATAAGACAAGAAAAACATGAAATCAAGAAGTATTCTCAGCTAGAGACGTGGCTCAGTGGTAGAGCACTTGTCTAACATGCACAAGGCCCCAGGTTCAATCCCCAGCACCACACACACACACACAAATTGATCAATACAAGAAGTATTCTCTTTCAAGTGGCAGGCTCCTCTATTTTTTATTTTTCCTTTAAACTGAACACTAGTCAATGATCAAAGATTAATTTTGGACTTTAGCTGATTCAGTAGTGACCAATAGATAGGCAGTGGACAGTTTAGGTAAATTTCTAAGTGCAATGATCACCAAGGCAGAGAAGGGCTGTCCAAGAAGTGGCTACATGTAGGGAACAATACTCAAACTCTAGAGGGTCTCCCTCTAGTTACTGTGTGTGCTTCATTCTTCTAATGCCATCCAGAGGAAGAAACCCTTGAGGCCTCCGAGTCCCTTAGCTCTAACTGGGCAAGCAGTGCTCTCTGACCCTGCAGCACTGGCAAGGCAGGTGGGATGTGCCTTGGAGAATGCAATGCAATGCAATTTGGGGATGTAGAAGAGTTTCTCCTTCCCTAACAAACTAATGAATCAGCAGGTTAGGTTTTCTTTTGACTTTTTGAGACAGGGTCTCACTACGCAGTTCAGGCTGGCCTTGAGCTCACTGTGTAGCCCTGGCTGGTCTCAAACTTGCAACCATCCTCCTGTCTCAGCCTCACGAGTGCCGGGATTACACATCTGACAGCAGGTTAGTTTTTATAAAATTAAAATAAATTTGCAAGAAGTTTACATCAAAAAGTGTTTTAAAAGGCAAGGCATAAATAACTCTTACGGTAATGTAACAGAGGACTGGGGTTATTTCTGTCCTTTGGGCCACAGCAGAAGGCATGTATGTGACCAGCATAAAATTTTACATTTTTATTACACAACTATGTAAGAAAAACACATTTTCATGGTGAAGAATATAGACACACAAGAGTAAAACAATTATTTCCTTCTCTATGCCCTTTCTTTTTAGTCTAATTATACCTATGCAGTTCTTCCCCATTGTTTATATGCTACTGAAACATTTTAATTTGGTAATTTAATTACTAGCCTAGAAATTTTATTCCTAGCATATCTGAAAACAAAAAATCTGTCCAAAGTGGCTCAGTTATTGTTCAAGCCCTAGAATAAAAATTACTTTCTTAGCATATTTAATATAAACTTTATGTTCTTTTATTTAACAGTAAGACGAAAATACTCTCATGTACTACTTACTGAAAAGAAAGAAGACTGGGAAGGGTGAGAATTCTACTAGGCAATTTATCGATTTTGCATTTGTGCTACAGACCATGAAACCAGGTTGGAGGGCAATGGGCAAGAAAGGCTCTATCAACTCCCTGTTTCTCAAATGCATGCAACTTCTCTGACAGCTTATCTTTAGATTAATGCAAATTCCTCAGCCTAAGTAAAAGTTCTGTTGGACAGCCATGTCTTGGGAAATTCAAGGATGCTATAAAATTACAATAGTGCTTTCTTATTTCACTTGATCTGGTGATGCTTGAATAATTAACTACTAGTGCAAGAACCTGCAAGAGTAAATAAAATCTGAAAGGTACAACAGACACTGTGAAAGGGAAAGAAACTGTTGAAAGGGAAGAACAACTGGGATGAGGGAAAGAAAAAAAGAAAGAAGGGAAAAAAATATATGTGTATATACACAGGATAGCTGGGACAATTGTACTGCTGATTTCTACTGGTCTATTGAAAGGCTAATGTTTTAACCTTTTTTCCCTTCTTTTTAATTTTTTTTGACCAATTTTGCATGCTTATATTTGGTAATCTGAACAACTAATTTGAAGACAACAGTATGCAATATAACAACCATTGTTGAATTGCTATCATCTTGTTTAGTAAAATTCTGTATCATTTCAAATTTTTTTTATTATTTTTTATTCTTTTAAAAATAAAAAGATACCTGCATGAAAAATGTCCTCCTCCAAATTTTCTCTGAGTCCATCATTAAAGCTCAAGAATAAGAGAAATACCGTTGTCATCTAGAAGTGCCTTTTACAAATGTAAAGTCACTTATTCAAATGCACATAGGGAACATGTAGGGAGTAGGGAAGCAGAAATCTATGGCAGACGAGGGCAGTGAGGACCACGGTTTGCCACCAAAGACTTGAAAGTGCAGTATTCACTGTACTTTTCTTCCTGGGATAATCTGAAATTTCGTACCCCTGGCAGTAAGGTGGCAACTGTGACTAGTTAACACTAAAGTTATTTTCTGTGGAGCACCGGCCCCACAAACCCTCCTAAACCTTAAAGATTTAGTACCTTTTTTTAGTACTAAATCTTTAATGATAATCTAGATGATTATGTTCTTACTTAAGATTTCTCAGGGTTGGGGTCTGCACACTGTGCCCATGCAAGCCACAGAGTTCAGGCAGAGACCTCAGAATCTAGTGTGGGAAACTCCGGACTGCTTTTAACTAGAACAGTTCCTCTGCTTCTGTGTTCTTCGTAATGCTTTTGTGGAATAAAGTATTACTGCTTTACTACAAGGCTTAAGCAAGGAGCATAGAAACCTAAGTGTTAAAACAAATTCACTTCTCTTCGCATTTTTATAGCTCAGCTCTATCACCAACACTGAGTTTGTGAGCACCAATGTAGTATGTGTCTTCAATGAGAGTGTAGGAACAGCCTGAGGCATTTCTTATCCAAATATCAGCTTTTAGATGATGCACACATCTCAAACCAAGACCACCTGAATTTTGGTGGTGTCTAAACTTTCTATCTAGTTATCTTTTTCTTACCCTTCAATACCTGACCTTTGCCCAACAACCCATGAAGTTTCCCAAGAAGGAAGACCCAAAATTCTAGCACACAGTCAGAAACAAACGCTACTAACTGGAACTTTCAATAGTCCAACAGAAAGATGTAATTTTCAGTACTTATGTCAAAGAGGATTACTCAATAAATGGTGTTGGAGCAAATGAGTACCCATTTGAAAAAAGAAAAAATGCTGGACTGCTACTTCATGCTTTCTACTAATTGCATTCCTACATCAAAGCTTTATATTTAATAATAAAAAGAACAAAATATTAGAAGAAAATATGGGTCACAGTTGTAGAGCAGGGAGAACTTCCTAAACACAAAATCTAGGAGCCATAAAGTATGAAATGAATCCATTTGCTTACATAAAATTAAAATTTCTTTGTAGCCAAAATAATCACACATAGGTGAAAAGACATATAATAAGTTGGGGGGGGAGTACTAATTTTCTTAACATTTCAAAAGATAAACAGTATAACTTTAGATGAAGAGGGCAGAAGGAAAAGATGTGGTCAATGAATTTGTGAAAAGCTGTTGATATTCATGAAGAAATGCAAATTCAAAGCAATAAATCAATATATCATTCTTTACTTTTGGATAGCAAGGATTAAAACATTTGATAAATGTCTACAATGAGGGAATGGGGCAATCTTGTAGGCTTTTCATGGGAATGTAAATTAAGCATAGGTCTTTGGAGAACAATTTGGCTTTGCTGTACCAACAATGCAGAATAGATCCTTGACCTAGCATTTCTACAATTAGGATCTGATCACACAAAACTATCACACAACTCCCCATACACACAAGTACAACAACATTCTTAAGAGCAGTATTTTGTAATAGCACAGAAGTAGAAACAAAGTAAATGCTGTCAATGACATGTAAGACAACAAGGCAGATACGTATGTACTAATATTTGGAAAGATGTTTAAGCCATCTTGTTAAAAGCAACAAGCAATTTGCAGAATAGTGGGTACCACACAATGTAATTTGTGTCAATATGTTTGTGTTTGGAAATTTTTCTGGAAAGACATAACATATTAACCATGAGCTTGAATGTTTAGGAAAGAGTTTAAAGATTAAGCCTATGCACATATGTATCATGTGAATAAAAAAGCAGGGGAAGTGAGAAGCAGAGAGGGAGGACTTTGGCTGGAGCTGCTCTGGGCACCCACAGTTCAGAGGCCTTCATCTTCAGGGCCTGGATAAGGCATTCAGGACATGGATAAGGCTAGAGGACCTGATCTGGAGGCTCAGCAGCAGCACAGATTTCTGGTCTTGCAGTATAGCACCCCAAGTTCTGAAGTGCTTCAGCACCTCCTCTGGCACAAGGCTAGAGTGACCAGATCCTCCTCTGGCCCAAGGCCAGCACCACTCTGCTTATGTGACTTAGGGCCTTGGTACATAGGTGCAGATCTTTCTGGGGCTCTCAAGACTTGAATTTCAGGGCTGAGATGGCCCCAGATGGACTTGGGTTCAGTCCCAAGCAGGTACTGGAGATTACACTACGCCCATCAGCAGAACTGCTTTTCTGAAGGTTATCATTCAAACATGAAAGTTACTTTTATAAGGTTCAGCTTTTTTGTAGACAGTTCATAGATTCATATGTCCTAATCCAGTGTCTCACATGTAGGAGACAGCAGTTTATTAATCTAACACAGATATATTACACAATGAACTTTCTCCTTGTCTACTTTATTCTGGAATTCTGTACATTGCTAGGTCTCAATTTGTAGGAAAAGGGTCTCTTTCCTCAGTGGGTTTATACTGCCTGGCAAATGCTTTCATTTGGCATTTAACTTTCTGGATGGCTGTGAATTAACTCTGAGAAAAGACAATTGCAGTAGTATTGAAGGAGAGGGATAAGAGTAGGGGAGCTACTACCTGTAACCTGTTTAACATAGATAACTTGGTAGGAAAAATACAGAGTCTGATAAAGAAAACTGTATACACACTTCAAGAAAAGAAAAATAGCATGATATTTTTCAAACAGATGGTGTTACTCTTGTATGGGAGACCCCCGAGGATGTTGTGTGTTATAGGAAACCCATTACACTGCCAGCTTTTAGAGAAGAAACTGAAAGTGATGTGCAGCAATTTGAATGACCAAGCTTACCCAAGCATCTGTTTGCTGTACTAATAAATGTCTGGAAGCTCATGGCTGCCACTATGAGCATTTCATGTAATAGCAGAGGCCAAAGGTAACTTGCATTAATCTCATGATGTCTCAATAAATTTAGTATTAACATATTTAAACAAGTTTTTCTTTTCCTAATGTGTGTGTGTGTGTGTGTGTGTGTGTGTATATATATATATATATATATATATATTTTTTTTTTTTTTTTTTTGGGTGAACTCTATATATGAACGTACTTTGTACCAAAGGTAAAAGGAAGTCCTCTGACGTGAGCTCTAATGGATACTCCCCTCAAACAGTAGCTTAGATGCTGCCTGTACTACTTGACCACTCTTTTTGATCTAAGCCAGTTTCCCCACCAAGCCAGTTCCCCCAGCACAGCTCAGGCCCCAGGCATGCTGGCAGGATCAATACACAAACTCCTACAATCTACAAGTCAAGTAGGAGTTAAAGTTTTGAGAAAAATAAAATTTTCAAAACTGTTTTTGAGCTAGTTGGTAAGTGGCACACACTACTAAAGTCTTGAAACCTACTCCTTTCAATGCAGGGCTGCTGTGTCTCTTGGATGTTCTAAAGTCCTAAGAAAAATGACCAGATTTGAATCAGATAATCTGACTCATAATCTTTATAGTCTAAAGTATCAACTTATGGACTTATTTAGAAACCTAAATCCTTCCCTAAGGACATAGGACTGTTTTAAAGGTCTTGTCTGATGGACATGTCCACTGTTAGTTCCTTTGGAAGACAGTCCCCAGCTTCTGCGGGCTGCATAGCCTCAAGCTGGATGGCTCTGCTGGCTGAGCAGAGGGGAAGAGAAATGTTACAGTTTATATCTAAATATCCCCCCAAGAGCCTCGTGTACTCATGGGCAGGGGTTTTGGAAGGGGCACGGCCTGTTAAGGGTTTAATTCCTTCACTGGCTCCTCCTTTCACCCCCTCTGCTTCCTTTCCACTATGTTCCTCTGCTAGTTCCGTCCTGGAGCCAGCAGACTAAGGACTCAAACATGAGCCAAAAAAATTTCTTTATTACAAGTGTCCAGTATTTTATTCTAGAGATAAGGAAAGTAACTAAAAAGAAACAGTGGAGACAGTGGACAGTGGACTGCTGAGAACAATGGTTCAGTTTCTCTCCTAAATTCCAAGGCTGAAAACAGAAATAGGGTGGTCGAGGGAGTGCCTAGCTGAGGCAGTTGCAGAACAGTTGACCTGTGGAGTGAGGCTGGTCCTACAATTTTAGGGAGGCTAAAGAGTAATTTTTCTGATGTCAGAGCTACAGCCAAGCTACTGATACCATTAAACAAGGAGGACCTCAGTTTAATCCACTGTGACTGAATCTACTGCAAACCACCACTGTGTGGGAAATCTATGGAGTTCTCCCCACGTACAGAGTTGGGGCAATGATGCTAAGGTGGAGCAGGGAAGCTCTAGGTTACCTCCATTTATTAAGACTGGGAGGCTTTTCCCAGATAGAAAGGTAGATAAGAATCTGGTTAGTAGATGCACTGCCTGCTGTTCCTAAGAAAGGAAAACTGTCTCTGTATACAACTTCCTGCTCACAGTTTAAAGTGTTGCTTCATTTTTCTCTTTAATAAAACATAGCTATTGATATCATATGATAAAACTCAATATAAGCAAGAACATATTTTTTAAAGTACCTTTTTTTACATTAGTAGGCCCAAAGCCACAAATTCTATGAATGTTTCAATAAAAATTTGATAAATACATACACTTGGTATGGGAATAACCTGCCTCTGGTCACCCTGAGGAAAAAGAAAAAAAATCATTGTCAGGTTTAAGGAGAAAGAGATCATATTTTCAAAAGAAACTTCCAAGCACTCTCTAGCACAGCAATCATGTGACTTCACATTCTTCCTACCTTGGAGGTGTTTAATGAGAAGAAGGAATCCAAGACCTTCCACAAGTAGGACCCTAGGCTCCTAAGGCCTCCCAGGCTGGGCTCCTGAGGCTTGGGCCTTCTTATTCATTGAAACAGTGCCTCCTCTACCCTCAGGAATTTAATCCTTCATTTACAAATAACAAAAACTCGTTCACTTCGATTCTTGATTCCCTCTAATAATTGGTTCGTTTCTTGTTTTAAGCAAGTATTTCCCTGAAACGGCTAAGTCAAGGGAGTCAAGTTCACCTGATTGCAAGGTATACCCTGGTCACTCCAGGTCCTTTTCTAGGGAAGAACAGGGAAGAGGGGACAGGGCAAGGTACAAGAAGTTCCCTCCTGGCCACAGACATGGCAATAATTCTGAACACAGGAAAACAGAACCTGTATTCATGGCGAGTATTAAGAAAATTCAGGCCATTAGGAAGTTCAGCTCCAAATTCCAGTTAATTTCTCATCTCCAAATAACAGCCAAACTTGGCTGACAGAAACTTAATTTTTGTCCCAATAAATGCTAATGAAAGAATAAATTTTAATGAGCATTTCCACTTTATTTCATCTTTTTCACATGACCTGAAAAGAAGATACACTGCTTCATACCTCGACAATGCAGGATTAGTGACTAGATGTGTCCACTGTTACTAGGAAGGATGACCAGTGAGGAGTCTCATGTGAAGGCCAAACTTGATGGCTGGCAATGGCAGATGGCTGATACTTGTTGGAGCTCTGCTGACTCTCAGAACGACTTAGCATCTTTCTGTTTATTTCTGGGCTCTAGTCATTGCCTCTTCCATGTAACAGCAACTACTATTTCCTCTTGAGATGACCTTTCAGCTCTTTACTTTGTCAGGAGTCTTAGGGCTTACTTTAAGGACTCAAGCTGCCTTCTGACATTAGGAATGGCAAAGCTATGTTCCTCTCTAACAGAAAGGCATAATCTAATTAAATCCAAGTTTCTAAAGAACTTGTGCAGAATTTCAGAAGGTCCTAAATAATAACATCCCCAACATCTGGATCTAGGAGCAGGTCACTGCTCCTGGTGGACACGATTTTAGCCCGAAGCTCCCAAACCTGTTGGACTACTTTAGAGTAGGGTTTCTCAATCAGTACTAGTGACACTCTGGGTTAAATGAATGTGTTGGGACTGTCCTGTACACTGCAGGAGGTTTAACAACATCCTGAAACCCTACCTGCAGTAGGATGCCCTGCCAGCAATGACAGCCAAGCCTCTAGGCACCGCCAAATATAAATCTGGAGGACAAATTCATCCCCAGTTGAGAAGCACTGCTTTAGTGAGAGGCTGAAGTATACACAAGGTACACAAGTGTACTTCAGAACTATACTTCTCATGGAGAGATGAACACATCAGTGATGACAGAGATCACAAGAGCACATCTGTAGGGCATGACAAAACACTGACAATGAGCAAGCATAGGTACTTATCTACTTAGATATTTGTGCTTGAAGATTTCCCATGAGGTTTACATGCACATTTATGTGCACACATGTACACCCAAGGGGTCTGCATGTATTTTTGTGTTCTTTCACACTGTCCTCACTCTCCCATCTTCTCCATGGTGTCTGCCATCTGGGTGACTGCTCCTCTTAGCCTCTGGAGGCAACTGGCCTGCAAATCCAGGTTGTGGCTATGATGGTAACAATGACCCCAGCCACTGCCACAGAAGCAGTCTGAAATAGAAAGGCTTCAAATCCTCATTTCTCAAGGGCAAAATAAATATGCAGGGTGGTTGGGACCTATAGGTCACCTGTCTCATTCTGTCCATAGTCCTTCCTATTTCTCTGGCATGCTTAGTTCAGAGTGAAGGATGCCTGGAACTTAGCAATAGAGTTGGGCTTAGGAACCGTTTCTGCATGTACTGGGCCTGGGTTTTGTGTTCTATGGATATTGGCCAAACTGAGTGCAGGAGCAGAGGAACCTTCTCTGGGAATTAGCTGTTCTTCTCTGACATGGGCTGTTCTTTTGGGGTTTGGTCTCCCACGATGAATAGTAAAGTGTCATGCAAATAATGCATGACTCCCACTTCAGATTTGATTAAGTTAACTCACAGTTGACTTAATTCTTGCAAAAGCTTTTGTGACAAATTTATGAAAGAAGTCCATGAATGAACACTAAGTCCAGGTGAGCTCAGCTCTGTCAAAGGAAGTGCCTTTAAAGGCACTTCTCCCCTGACAGATGGCTGTGTATGCTAGGAAACCTTCTCGGGCATGATGGCGTTTCCTTGTGTCATTTCATCTAGGCAGGTATTAAGTACCTTTTACCATGACAGAAGTGGTTCTTCTCTTTCTTTCCTCCTCTACACGTCTATGTCCCCTTCATTAATAGCAATTCCCTATGGGAACAAGGTTTGGGGAGGGAGTGCATGAGGAAAGCACACTGAGAGAGATACCAGGATCTGGAGTTTGAGGTACAGATCACAGTGGAATATCATCCTACATATTTTACTGATGTATTTTCCATATCAATGTAGAGAATGTTTTAGTATCTGCCAATGCCAAGTTATGTTTCTTTTTTTTCTTTCCAAAAATTTTCCAGTTTTTGACATTTTTTTCTTCCATATGAACTATACCTCCCTGTTCAGAAAAAACAGCACATTTTTTTCTGACACAAGAGCTAGTCTATCAAAATCTTTCAATGATCCTGATCAACTTTTGTAGTCCTTTGGGGTTGTCTATGTAAACAACCAAGTCATCTACAAATAAGAGTAATTTTGTATCTTTTCCATATTTTTACCAATTGTTTCACTTTTTGGTTTTATCTATTACAACCTACCAGTGATTTTCCTATGTTTGCTGTCAATTTTTAGAAGACAGATTTAAACAGTTTTTTTCTTGTATTTGGCTGTACTGTTGATTTTATAAAGGCTTATGGGCTTATACCCTTCATATATTAAACATTTTATTGTAAAATGTCCCTTTGTATCCTGTGTAATGCTTTTGACCTTGACTTGTGCTTGGTTTTATACTAACACTGCCTTTACACTACAGTTTGACCTGCCTTGAACATTTTGGTCATTTCTTTACTGTCTACTTTCCTTAATCATAGTATGTTAGAAGTTGTGTCAGAAACTATCAGTCACCTACATTGTATACCAAGTGTTTCCAGTTTTCCTTCTGTGCATATAGTAGGATTATACTTCTACTATGCCTTTGAAGTTAGGTATCATTTGCTCTGGCCAATAAAATAAGTTGAAACGAGGTATGTTATTTCTGAGTGGATACTTTAAGAACTAGTATAATTTATCACATTCCCTTTTTCCTGCTGGAAGCAAAAGCATGGCCCATGAATCAGGATCAGAGTTATGCTGTCTAACACAGTAGCTCTTTGTAACATAAAGCTGTTGAGCACACGAAGTGTAGCTAGCCCAAATTAAGATGTACTTTAAGTGTAAAATCCAAATCCAATTTCAACATACTAGTAAGAAAAAAAACATGCGGGCTGGGGATTTAGCTCAGCGGCAAAAGCGCCTGCCTGGCAAGTGCAAGGTCGTGAGTTCAGTTCCCGGTACCGGAGAAAAACAAAAACAAAAACAAAAACAAAAACAAACAAATAAATAAATAAATAAAAATATTTCAAAAATATGGCCATTAGAAAAATTTAAGTTACATCTGTGACCCACATGTTTCTACTGCACACAGAAGGCTCAGTCAACCCATGATAAGTAGTACAAGGGAAAAACAAACTTGCACTACTTTAATCCTCTTAGGTTTTGAGGTTGTTACTGAAGCATAACTAAGCCCCTACTGACTAGCACATCTACTTATTAGTCACTCTTCTCTCTTTTGTGAAAGAACTCTGATTTTGTTGGGAGTACGAATATGCTGAACTAAATTCTTCCTTTTCAGTGCCACCCCCACCCCAGTAGCCATGTGACGAGTTCTAGCAATAAGGTATGAGCAGAGTCTCTTCGCGTTTCTGTAAAAGCACTAACTTTCCACTAAAGGAACAGACATTATGGGTGCAACTTTCTCCCTTCTTGTGAATGCAGGTCTGATGTCTGCAGCTACAACTTTTGAGAGATTATACATAAATTATGAAGAAGAATGTAAACACACCAAGTTTCGTGGGGTGGGAAGACCCAAACACAGACCAGAAAAAGTTCTGGTTTTTGATGAGAAGGGACACCGGGAATCTAAACCAACCCTAGCACCTGCCTGAATTGGGCAGTTTCTGTTTATTTGTTTTGTTTTTTTTTTTTTGTTTTGTGACACCAGCGATCAAACCTAGGACCTCATGCTGGGTCCTAGGACATGCTGGGTAAATGCTTTACCATAAGCTATAGCCCTACCCATTTTATTAATTTTTATTTTGAGACAGTACCTCAAAAAGTTGCCCAGTCTGGCCTAAGGTTTGTAATTCTCCTGTCTCTGTCTTCCAAATAGCTGAGATTAACAATGTGCACTACCACTTCTAGATATGACTCAGACTTCTTAGGTGAGGAAAATAATCCCTTATTTGTTTAAGCCATTGTCAGTTTTATTTGCTGCCAAAATCATTCCTATCTGATGATCTGTATAATTCTTGGAAATAGCATACCCCTCAGTTTGTGAAACCAATCTGATAGTCTTGATCTTTTGTTAGCAGAATTGGGTTCATTATACTTGGTTTTCTCCATACTTTGAGAAGGGGTAGACTGATTCCAGGGCTTTCAGATTGAGCTACATTCCCAACCCATTTTTATTTTGAAACAGGCCTTGGTAAAGTTGCTCAATTGCCCATGCTGGGCTTGAATTTGTAATCCTTCTGTCTCAGCCTCCTAGAGTGCTGGGATCACAGGAATGTGCTACATGCCTGGATGGTTTTATGTCTATACTTTATGCTACATTTACTATTTATCTGTTATTTGTTCTTACCTCTCCTTAATTTTGACAGTTTGTTCACTTTTGTGTTTATTTCTCTTTTCTCCTATGAATTTTGAGTTTTTATTTTTCAGTCAGGCTACTTGTTACAGTTTTCTGTTCTTAAATCATTTTTATTCCTACACTTCCTAAGGTTTTATCATAACATCAATCTCATCAAGATTTTAATTTTTGGCCCCTCTCTGAAACATTACATGCCTGAAAATACATTTCCTTTGTCTCAAGAGAAAAAGACTGTCTTAATCACAAAATTTTTGCCTATTTTTTTTCTTTCAGTATCTCATAAACATTTTTTCACAGTATTGTAGCCTTTTAGGGCTGCTGATGAGAAGCTGGATATTAATATAACTGTTTCCTTTGAAAATAATTTATTCTGGTAGCTTATAAGGTTTTCCCTTTATCTTTACATTTCAGGATTTCTACAGTATATATCTAGGCATATTCTCTATGCACCACCTCCCAATCCTGCTATAGACTTGGTGAGTTCTTTCAATGTGCAGATTCTAGCAACTTAAATTTTTTTCTTCTATTATTTTTTTCTCCTTCTGCAGTCAAATGCTCTACCCCTGAGCTATACTCCTTTTTTCCAGAAACTTCTACTATTTGTATGCGTGGTCTCTTAGACGCCTCTTTCTCCCTGCCTCACAATTTCCACCTTTGTTTCTGGTCTAAATTTTAAGATATTTCTTCCACTTGCTTTTCCAGAACATTAATTCAGTTCTTACAAGTGACTATTTTTTGCTCTCCTTTTTTTTCCACGTTTATTTACTGAATTTTTATATTTAGAAACTATGAGTTTTTTAAGTTCTACAAGTTACTTCTGTACTCAGAAGTAACTGATTACTTACTCAGAAGTAAGCTGATTCCTGAGTTATCTGTTAAGCTCTCATCTATATCTTCCATTTGTTTTTTCCCAAGGAGGAGTCTCAGATTCCCATTTTCCAACCTGGACTTTCTTATAATTGTGCAATATGATAGTTTATGTTGGATGGCAGCCTATGGTTAAACCATTGCACATTCATAATTATAAAATTTCACTATAAAATCAATTTGCTTTACATCAACAAATAGGCATACTTTTAAGATCATATTACCAAATATCCCTCTGGACAAGTATAATCAATTGATGTTTTCACCAATAACCAATTTATATCACTACTTTCCTTCCCACCACCCCATGCCAGACGCAAATACTATATTTAAGGACATCTTTGATAATTTGATAGAAGGAAAAGGGTACCTTTCTATTTTAATTTGTATTTGATTACTAACCACACTGGGATTTTTCATGTTTTGAATTTTCTCATGTTTTGGTATTTTTCATGTTTGAACAATTGTATTTATTTTGTGAATTATGTATTTGTGTCCTTTGCCCTTGTTATTTTGGATAGAAAGTTATTTTATTTTTTCTTTATTAGTACATCTTTACTATACGTAAAGATCACATTCATCCCAAGGCCTAGGTACATGTTTAATTCTTTTTATTCCCTTTGTGTTCCTTCCCTCCATCTCCCTCTCTTTGTAGGTCCCATTCCCATTTGCAAAAGATCTCCCCATTTATAGTTTCATGTCCTCAATCTTGATTATCTTCATATCTCTGTCCATGATTTTTACCTAAAGTTTTACTTTGATAGACTGACAATATAACCTTGTTCTTTCTTACACTTGGTTGATGTCTCTTTTTGCTTATCTTTTTTAAGTTCTGAGTCACTTTGCTTCAGCTATGTCTATTAAACAGCATGTAGGTATATTCTGGTCTTTGACCTACTGTGACAATGTTACATCTTTTTATTTGTTACATACAAAATAATATATAATGTTCACTGTTTATTAAACAAGTTCAAACTCAATTTTACTTATTGTGAGCTCTTTTACATGTCTTTATCTTTTTTGTCTATTTCTGTGACTACTACTGGTTCTTTAGTTCTCTATTTTATGCATTCAATTTCACAGGAAATTATGTTATATTCACAGGAAAATGTGAAATGACTCTTATAATTCCTATCAAACACATTATTTAGTTGTTAAATGCCTGAGAAACCTGTTATTAAAACACATTAGTGTTTGTAATTTCAAATCTTTAAATGCTGCATATTGTCACATGCTCTTACGAGGGATATTTGTTACAGAAAAGACAAATGTGCCACTGCTGCAATTTACTGAGCACACAATTCCCCATCGGCACTGACCTTCTGAAGCCCACCATTCTCCTCCACCAGTGGCGGAAGCACACTGGGGTTGCTGGATGGAGGGCCCTCCACATTATAATCCCGGAAGCAGCAGAAGAAGGAACTAAGGATGCTGCGGCTCCTCTGCTTCTTTAAGCTGACATTGCATTGGGAAGCTGGAAAGAGAAAGACAGCACATTGTGACCAAATGCAGGATGTACTGATGCAATGTAAATATTAGGATGTACAACTGCCCTTCATGACCCAGATTCCAGGGACCCTGCTCAGGATAAGGTGAAGGGCCCTTGGAGTCCAATTCAAGGGTGTGGGTAAAATCTTCCTGCCTTCAGCCCAATGAGGGCTGCTTGCCTATTAGCTGAACCACCTTCCCCATCTTTACTCTTGAACCCAGCAGATGAAGTATTCCCATCATGCACTAAACTTTTAAACAAATGTCTTTCTAGGCACAAACTAGACCTGTCACTCCCTCAGAAGCACCTCTCCATTATGGGTATCAAGAAAGAGTCATCTCGAAATGAGGTTCTTAGATACTCACCGCTTACTATAGAGATAATCATCTTCATGGATTAAGAAATAAAATAAGTATAGGCACAAAGGAATCCCCTTCTGTTTCTTTTCTTTTTATCTTTCTCTTTCTTTCTTTTTTTTTTTTTTTTTTGTCTTTTTGAGACAGTTTCGCTATGTAGTTCAAGCTGGCCTTGAACTCACTTTGCAGCCCAGGCTGGCCTCGAACTCACAGCGATCCTCGATCCTCGTGCCTCAGCCTCCTGAGTGCTGGGATTACAGACGTAAACAACCGCGCCCAGCAGGAATCTCTTTCTTAAACTCAGTCATTTGTCAGAAGTTGGTGAGTCCTGGACCAACCAAGCTAAAGGTTGAAGGTTTCCATTACTCTTAAAGCAGGAGATGTGATGCAAAACACATGTGCTTGAGCCTAGCAGGGCAAGGCCCATCTTCATGAGATCCAGGGCAATACTGCGCCTTGTCCTGTCCCGGACTAAGGTACCAGACAGAGTGAGTGATGGAGTCTTTCTGTATATCCAGTGCTTAAGACAAGCTGTTACAAGCAGAAATAAACAGTAAAAACCGGCATAGGTGGGAAGCACACCTCAGGGCAGAAGACCAACAACTTGGAAGGTCAGAAGCATTTTGCCTAGGAATGCAGCTGGGGCTGTCTCACCACATACCATGGCTGGGTGGGTCAGCAGTGCTCTGAACAGAGTCCAAGGCAAGGGACCATTCTGAGGGTTAATGGGAAAACTGACAATCAGGAAACGATTTAAGTCTACATGACAACTGCTGGAACTTATCTCTCCCAAAAAGCAATTCTGGCATGGTTTCTCCTTTTATACACTTGTGAATGATTTGTGAGGTCATAAAACATTGCGAAAAGTTTTTGGGATTCTCTTGTGCAAGCAGAAAAACCAAATACATTCACATAGAAAGTCTGAAAATCATTTTTTCCAGCAACTCTGCAGACACGGTTGGTCTCTAGCCTGGGTGTGAGAAAGGAGCCCAGAAAGTATGAATTTAAGATTTTCACTCACTAAAGATTGCTTTTGAACCATAAATCCTTGGGCATGCAGACTATTTTTATCTTCCTCATGAATCTTTAGGTATATAACACAGAGTACTAGTGGCCTAATTTTAGGGCCATGAGACCTGGGGCCCTTCCAACAGCAATGGTGGAAAGAGACAAAAACAACTGTTGACCCAGGTCCAATGCTCTAGGTACTTTGCTTTACTAGCTTCATCTCATGTCATCCTCATGGCTATCCAAGGAGATACATGTTACTGCTTCCATATTACTGCTGAGAAGATATAAGCAGTAATTCCTAGTGCCAGGATTCAAACCCAAGTGGACTTGTTCCCAAAATGTGTGATTTCCCCATGCCATGCTGATGACAATCCTGAAACAATTTAGGTCTGATTAAGAAGGTGGGAGCATGCCAAATGGAGAGAAAAGTAGTGCCTTAAACTTATATATAGTATGAATGATTGGTTACATAGTATCACTGTTACTTTGGGAGTTTTAATTTTTACATCACACTCAAATAATTTAGCCAAGGGCAGAAAAAAACCCTCAACTTCCCCTGGCTGATAGCACACTTCTCTGCAAGTAAATAAACTGTTCCTGTCTTGGGGACACTGTGCAATCTGAAAAAAGAATTTTCCAAGGTCCTATTTTCATCTTGGATCACATAATCTTCCCCATAACTAACTTATATACTAAAAAATGCCTACACTTGGAACAAGTAAACTACTTACAATTTCCAACATATGATTACTTATTATACCAAAGGTGCAAAAAGAGCTTGGGTAGTCAGTAAGTTAGCTTGAGTCACATGAAGTCCATCACAAGCAGACAGGAAAATAGCAGCTAATCACACTTTTCTTTCTTCACATAGAGATGAAGAAGCTGCAGTGGTCTCTCTTCCACAGTTGTGGGAAGATCAAAGTTTCTTTCTGTCAAATGAGGTTAGTTCTAGGTCCTGGAAGGACTTCTGGGAAGTCCTTTCTAATTTTCTAATCATTCTTAGACTGGTCTGTCACTCTCAATATACAGGAGGGTGAGCAAATGGATTTCCTCAGGACCAGGATGAGCTTCATACCACCCTCAGCATTCCAGAAGGGTCTTGATTTGCTCATAAACTGCTAAAAGAGTTTTGCTTGAAAAAACTAAGTTCCCCCAGATGTGGTGGTGCACGCCTGTAATCCCAGCACTCGGGAGGCTAAGGCAGGAGGATCATTGCGAGTTTAAGACCAGCCTGGGCTACAAAGTGAGCTCAAGGCCAGCCTGAACTGCATAGAGGGACACTGTCTCAAAAAGACAAAAATAAAAAATAAAAAAAGAAAAATAAAAAAAGAAAAAACTAAGTTCCATAGTTTAAAAGAAGAATATTTATGCTATTAGCTCAAGAAAGCTAGCTATGAAATTGTACATGGATTTGATTTAATTATAACTGCAAAACAAAATAAAAAAAAGATTATCACTGGGGAAAAATCGGCAAGAAATGTGTCAAAATTAACAGTAATTGTTAGATTATGAGTGTTTTATATTTTTTCTTTCTATATTTTCCTAATGTTTTATGGCAGTTATGTAATTGTTAATTTAACAATTGGGGAACAGCAAATAATCTTGCTGAATTTTCTTTCAGCAACTTTTCTGTGACCCAACTTTTTGACCTTCTCCCTTCAGATTTATTCTATGCCATTTCACTTCAAGCCCATGCAGCAAACAAAGCAGGCAACAGCAAGTAGTATTTTAATCCTTGCAAGTCCATGTGGCCCACATGCAGTCTGGGCCAGAGAGAACAACCCCACCAACCTGGAAATCAGAGGAGGGCCATGTGAGAAGATACCAGGAAAGTGTCTCTTCACCAGTAGAATGTACCAGTAGAATGACCATCTAACTTCCCTGTGCACACAAATGTGTTTGTCTGTTCTCAAGACCTTGTCTCTCATCTTGTTTTATCTTTAACTGATTCCAATGAAAAAGTGGCCTAAGAATACAGGATGAAGGTCTTTTAGGATATTAAAAATCATTTAAGGCTTATGTTTATCATATTACTTTAAGAAATTACTTTAGAGACTTTTGCGGAAATGGTAGAGTGGTAAACAACAACAACTCAACCTGTCAGAGATTGTGAATCTAGACAACTTGGGGAAGAACAAAAGGAGAGAAGCAGATCCCAGAGAACCAGGAAGGATCTGACAGGAGAATTAAAACCTACAGAGAAACTGAAGAGACAGAACACTGCACAGAGAAGGGAAGGGCCAATCTGCACTTCCTCCCTGGCTCCTGGCTCCTGGGAAAGGGAAACTGAATCTATAGAGACAAAAAAAAAGCTGGTGACTCCAGAGGGCTTCAGAAAGAAACATGGTGGTAGAAAGGACCAGTGGATGTGGTGAGCTGCAGGGAGACTGTGGGATTCTGCTCCAACGTGAGTCTTTCAACATGCAACAGCTGGTGAGTGACTCCAGACCAAGTACCTGCCATATCCTCTGGTGAGAGCGCTTGACTAGACATCATTCCAGGGGAGGTTGATTGTTTGAACTTGGGATTCAGAGTAGTCACTGCACAGCTGCAATTCAGGGGTCCCAGTGTTACATACCCACAGTGACTGGGTGAAAGATAGCCACAGTAGACCGAGGTGGCCAGGGGAGCTGTACTCAGGCTGGAAACAGACTGAGGGGTTTAAGTTAAAGGACACAGGCCGTGCCCCTACAGCCAGAAGCCAAGTGTAGCCCTAACTGCTCTGGATTTTAAAGTTGCAACAGTGATGCCCTCACTCTAATCCTACTGCCTGTTGTACTTGCATCCAGCATGGATCTGGGATCTGACTGCCTTCTTTGCCTACCAGTGTGAGCATGGACATGTCTTGACTTGGACAGTGCCCAAAACTGTAGATCCTGAAAGAAAACTGTATGTTTGAAGGACAGAGAAGTTTCTTTTGTTTTTTGTGAGCATGTGTTGTTTTTAGAGATTTTTTGCTTTGATTTGTTTTGGATTTCTTTTTTTCTTTTTCTTTCCTCCTTCTTCAGGAGTTTATTGAGGCTTTAGAAATTTTCTTTTGCCCTTCTTCCTTGTTTCTTATCTCTCTTCTTTATCTTGTTTCCTCTTCTCCCTTTTCATTTTTCTCCCTTATTTTTACTCCCTATAAAATTTCTTTTCTGGGTGGGTTAGGATGAAATGGGCATACTTCTCCTGCCTTCCACCCTACCCTCACCCCCTACAGTGCTCAGGTGGGTATCTGAGCCTCATGGCAAAGGCACTCATGACCCCTGGTCTCCACCAGCAGTCAGGTGACAGGTGCCACCTTCCTGCAGCAGAGCTTCAGCTGCATGCAGGGTGTGGCAAGCTACCCTTGCCACACTTGAGTTACCTCTAGAGGGCTCAGGAAACCCCAATCTTGAGCTCTCAGCCCTTCTTGCCTTCCAGAGTGCTTCCTGCCTCCCAAGATCAGTGACAGAAAAGCCTGCGGGCAGGAAAAAGACAACTCAGGCCCCAAAGGAAGAAGGAGTTGTGCAAGAGGCCATTCTCAAAGAAGAAAAAGCATCAGCTGGGAAAAGGCCAAACAAGACATATGCAAGGGCCAGAAAACACTGCAGGAAGTTGATTCTGAGCCCTGCATAAGAGGTACATCTCTTTGATACCTTATTTAAAGATGACTTTCGTGGGGGGCGTCCCTGTGTTCCCTTTCAAAGGAAGAAACCCTATGGGTGTAGTGAATGTGGATGGATATTTAAATACAAAATAGATAACATGAGCCATCAGAGTTTATACAGAACAGAAACCACAAGTGTGATGAGTATGGGAAGACCTTTTGGCACAGCTCTGATGTCACTACACACCAAAGAATTCACACTGGTGAGAAGGCCTTTAACTGCAGCTCTAACCTCCTGAAACACCAGAAAATACACACAGGAGAGAAGCCCCATGAGTGTGAGGAGTATGGAAAAGCCTTTTCCTATAGTTCTCATTTCATCTGCCACCAGAAGTGCCACCCACAGAAGCACTGAGCAGGCAGTGGCCTGTGGCACTGAGTTTGTGCTGATACACAAGTGACCTCTGGCTGCCCGGTTCTGTCATTACCAGGAAAATCTATCTGTCAGGCATGTGAGCAACTGAACCACCCCAGGAAGTCTCTGCACCAAGACACAGTGATAACATAGAAGGCCCTCAGACTCACTTGGCTATGCTCATAATCATAAACTGGGGAACAGAGAGGAGGGTGGGGGTGGGGATTGTGCTTATCCAGAATCATGAGTGGTGGGTGTTGTGGGGGGGGGGGCGCGGTTGTGCTTATCCAGAATCAAGAGTGGTCATGGGCCCTGCGAAAATGTTTTATCCAGTCTTTATCCTTGAAATTTTTTTCTTTTCTTTTCTTTTCTTTTCTTTTCTTTTCTTTTCTTTTCTTCCCTCCTTCTTTGATGTATTTTACATCAGTTTTGTCTTTTACCTTTACCTAATTCTATAAACATCCTTTTACTCCCCAATTAGATCCTTTGTACCATGCAAAAAGGAGGAGGAGGAGGAAGAGGGGAAAGAGGGGGAGGAGAGGGGGAGAATGGGGAGGGAAAGAGGGGAGGAGGAGGACGAGCAAGAGGAGGAGAAGGGAAGAAGAAAGAATATGAAAAGATGAGGCAACAAAATGGCTTCCCAAACTCCCAACTCCCCTGAAGCCAATCCAGGTCACACCAGAATAGCATATTGAAAAGATAGCAGAGGAGGTTAAGAAAACAGATCAAAGAGATACTCAGAGGAATCACAGAAGATACAACTAAACAGTTAAGGGAAACAACCAAAATGATCCAGGAGCTTTCAGAAGATATTAATAAAAAGCTAGATGAGGTAAACAAAACAATACAAAACATGAATGACAAGTTAGCAAATAATTAGAATACATGAAAAAATTTCAGTCAGAAATTAGTGAGATTAGAATTATTCTGAACATATGGGCAGCAGAAGTGACAATGTGAGGGCAGAACTGCACAACTACAGGATAATGATGCCTCCAAAGACTAACTACTCAAAGATGCCTTAAAAGCAGTAAGAGAACAGGAAAAATGGATCCAACAGCTGCTAGATAACACAAAGAAGACTAACTGTAATTGGAACAAGTGAAAAATCAGAAGACAATACAAATGGCCAAAAAAACCCTGTTCACAGAAATAATGGCAAAAAACTCCCCAAATATTGGGAAAGAAAAATACA
The DNA here is from genome assembly GCF_000276665.1 of Chinchilla lanigera. Classification (NCBI taxonomy): domain Eukaryota; kingdom Metazoa; phylum Chordata; class Mammalia; order Rodentia; family Chinchillidae; genus Chinchilla; species Chinchilla lanigera. Next base: position 4,791,122 of record NW_004955421.1, on the reverse strand, counting down.
GATCAGTAAGGCATACAGAACCCCAAATAACCATGACCAAAAGAGAATCTTCCAGTGCCACATTATACTCAAAGTACCAGAAGTCCATAACTGGGACAAAACCTTAAAGCTGTGTGAGAGAGGTAACAAATTACATATAAAGGTAAATCCATGAGAATTATAGCAGGCTTCACATAAAACTTAAAAGAGCAAGAGGACTTGGAGTGACCTGTTTCAAGCCCTAAAAGATAACAACTTCCAACTGCAACAATATATTCTGCAAAACTTTCCTCCAAAATTGACAGATAAATAAGGTATTTTCATGACAGAGAATACCTCAAGAAACTCATAACCATCACATCAACATTATGAAAAATTCTCAATGGTATCTTGGAAAGACAGAATGAAGCCAATAATGCCAAAAATCAGAAGACTGAATACATCTGATCAGATAAGTAGCTAAACAAAGAAAATCATCAAAAGAAATGTAATGCAATGACAGGAATAAATACCTGTCAGTAACAACACACAATGTAAATGCCCTCAATTCCCCAAATCAAAAGACTGAGATTGGCAGAATGGACCAAGAAACAACCCAGCAATATAAAGTGTACAAAAAACACACTTAATTCAAAAAGAAACTCACAGATTATGTAAGAATGGAAAAACAATATTCCATACAATGGAAACCTAGTAGAAGGCTGGAGTAACTATGCTGACTTCAGACAGAGTAGATTTTAAGACTGATCAGAAAAGACAAAGTCACTACAGATTGGCTAACGGTACAATTCAACAGGAAGAAGTAACAATTATAACCATGTGCACCAAATACTGGTGCACCCAATTCATAAAAGATATGCTAATGGACATGAAAAATCAGATGAACACTAATATGATTTCAATACCCCATTGTCACAAATAGTTCAAGTAGACTCCCCCCCAAAATCAACAAAGAAATGTCAGAGTTGAACCAAACCTTAAAACAAATGCACTTAAAAGATATCTACAGAGTGTTCCAGCAACAAAATACACATTCTTCTTAGCAGCAATGGGACTTTCTCAAAAACAAGACCACATACTAGCCCACAAAGCAAGTATAAGTAAATGCAAAAGAATCAAAACTATCTCATGCATCAGCTCACAGTGCAATGAAACTTAAAAAATCAATGGTAAAAGAAACCACAGAAACTCTGCAAGCACGTGGAAATTAAACAATACCCTCCTGCATTCTCAATAGATCAGGAATGAATTTAAAGAAGAAATTAAACAGTTCCTACAATCAAATGACAATGTCAGGACATAATGGAATCTATGGGACACAATGAAAACAGACCTCTGAGGAACGTTTAGAGAGGTCAATACTCAACGTCAGAAAAACAGTGAGCTCAAATAAATAAGCAAATGATACATCTCAAGGTCCTAGAAAAACAAGAACAATCCATATCCAAAGATAGTACAAGGTAAGAAATTATAAAGATCAGAGCTGAAATTAATGAAATTGAGACTAAAAAAAGCAATGAATAAACAAAACAAACCCATAGCCATTCTTACCAAAATAAGGAAAGAAAAGACCCAAATCCATGCAATTAGAAATTGAAAACGGCAAAATCACAACAGATTCCACAAAGATTGCTGGTAACTACTTTAAGAATCTGTACTCTAATAAAAGAATTCAGGACCCCATCCAAGCACAGGTTGACAGCCTCTGGCCCCCCCTGGCCGCTGGTGGGTGGATTGGGTCCTGGGGCCTCACGTGGCTACAGGGTTAGGTGATGTCTTTTTTTTTTTTCCAATATTGTAAAAAACAAAAACAAACCCAAAACACACATATAAAGCAACCATGGTTTGTAAAGAATATGGGGGTGACAATATTAAAAAATATGTACGTTTATTTTTTTCTGGTATAAAAGTGATACATACATGGTATAAATAATTGAACATTACATAAACATTCAGCATAGTGAAATTCACTCATAATCCCACATTCCCAGAATAATTATTATCACTAAGTTGGAATATATTTTTATTTACTTGCTCTACTATGAAGACTTTTTTAAAAAATAGGATTACACAATACATGGTGTACAGCAAATACATAGTGTATTGCTTTTTTCACTTCATAGTATACTTTTGATATCATTTAATATTATATAGATATGTGTTTTCTTTTTAATTTTCTTTGTATTTTTTATTTTAAACAGAAAAAATAATAAAACCGTTTCAAAACAGGTTAGTAGGAGAGTTACAATAATCAATACATTGCATGTCAGAACTGAAAATTATTAAAAATGAAAGCAAAGAGGAAAGAATAAGAAAACACATTTTCATAGTAGTTATATGTGTTTTCTTATTCTTTCTCTTTGCTTTCATTTCTAATAATTTTCAGTTCTGACAGTAATATAGGAAGAGGTTCTTAAATTTTTTTCAAAGCTTTAAGGGTAAGCTTGATATGGGAGAGAAAACTAAACCAACACAATTTTGCATTCTAGTGCCATTTAGAAAGTTTTTATTTGTTTTTAAAGATAAAGCACGAAAACACATTAACAAACAGACATAAAACAACACCTAAACAATAAAAGCAATACAGAGTTTCAGACAAGGTGATACAAAATTAACAACAGATATTGTATTACATATTGTTGTCTTCAAATTGGTTACTCAGTTAAACAAGTATAGGCATTTAAGGTTGATCAAACAATTAAACATTAACTGTTCCTTTCAATAAAGCAATAGAAGTCGGTAGTATGACTCTCTGTTACACTGTGTGTGTGCGTGTGTGTATACACACACATATTTTTTCCGTTCTTTTTCTCTTTTCCTTCATCCCAGTTGCTTCCTCCCTTTGAACAGTTTCTTTCCCTTTTGCAATATCTATTATACCTTTCAGATTTTATGTACTCTTTCAGGTTCCTATACTAGTGAGACAATATGGTATTTATACATGCAGGGTCTGACTTATTTCACTTATGAGTATGGACTCTAGTTGCATCCATTTACCCATGAAAGTCTCAAGTTTATCTTTCTTTATAGCTGAGTAATATTCCATTATGTAAAAATACCACATCTTTTTTATCCATTCCTCAGTGGATGGGCATTTGGGTTGCTTCCATGATTTAGCTATTACAAATTGCACTACTATAAACATGGACGCACATATATCATTGTGGTATGATGCTTGTAGTTCTTCTGGGAAAATACCCAAAAGGGAAATAGCTGGGTTGAGTGGAATCTCTAGTCCTAGCCTACTGAGGAATTCCCAGAATGATTTCCACAGGGGTTTCACCAGTCTACACTCCCACCAACAGTGGAGAAGGGTTACTTTTCCCCACAGCCTCACTAGCATTTGTTACTGGTTGATTTCTTGATGATAGCCATTCTCTCTGGGGTGAGATGAAATCTCAGTGTTGTTTTAATTTGCATTTCTAAAATGACTAATGATGTTGAGCATTTTTCATGTATTTATCTGCCATTTGCATTTCTTCATCTGAGAAGTGTGTATTCATCTCAGATGCCCATTTTTGGATTGGGTCTTTAAATTGGGAGGGCTGATTTTTTAAAATTCTTTTTATGTTTTAGACAGGAGCCCTTTGTCTGAGGGACAGTCAGCTAAAATTTTTTCCCAATTTGTGGGTTTTCTTTTTACTCTGTTGGTGATTTCTCTAGATGTGCAAAAACTTTTCAGTAAGGTAAGACCCCAGTTGTTGATTCTTTGAAGTATTTCCCATGCAGTTTGGTTTTTGTTCATGAACTCTTTGCCTACCCCTGTGTCTTCAAGATTTTTACCTACTCTCTCTTCCAGCAGATTTAGTGTTTCTGTTTTAATATTTAAATCTTTGACTCATTTTGATTTGAGTTTGGTGCATGGTGATAGACATGGGTCTAGATTCAGTCTTCGACTTGTGGTGAGCCACTTTTTCCAGCCAGGTGATGTCTTGACTGCAACCTAAGCCAGAGACATGCAGCTGAGATACTCCTGAATTGTTGGTTATATATAATTCAAGTTATATACAATTCAGTTACATAAAAACTGTTTAAGCAAGAAATTTAATAGCTGTAGGACTGGGAGTTGCAGCTCTTGAATTTGCAGGTCGCTATGCATTTCAGATCTGGAAACCTCTACAACAAGTAATCAGAGAAACTACAAGGAAGATTTCCTCCCCTAACCTTTCATCCTATTATAAAGGAGGATTTGAACAGAAAATGAGTTGGCAAGAAGCTAGTCTTATTTTAGGTATAAGCCCATCTGCTGGTAAAGCCAAGATTAGAACAGCTCATAGAAAAATCATGATTCTGAATCACCCAGATAAAGGTGGATCTCCTTATTCAGCAACCAAAATAAATGAAGTGCAAGACTTGCTAGAGTCAACTACCAAACACTGATCAAAGCTCAAGGACCAAACTGAAGGAAAAATATGAGGAACTTAAAAAAAAGACCTGAAAATTAATCTAAAATATGGTCTTAGTTTTCCCATATATACTGACCAAAGTCATTCTTCCATCTAAGCAATGCAACAATAAAAGATAAACATGAAAAAAAGAAAATTCAGAAGAAATGGATAGATTCCTAGATATATATGAACTACCAAAGCTGAACCAGAAAGACGTAAAAATCCTGAATAATCCAGCACCAGTCAGTGCAACTGAAGAATAAAAAACTACCAACTAAGAGAAAGCCCAGGTCCTCATGGATTCACTGCTGAATTCTATAAGAACTTTAGAGAAGATCTAATGCCACTCCTCAAACTCTTTAACCACTGAACAGTTTATCTTGAGCATTACCCAGGCAGTGTGTTTGTTTACATACTAACTATCCTGAGCATCATTTGGGCTGGTGTCATTTCAACCAGTCAGTTCTTTTTTGCACGAGATACGTTCATATATTTATTTATTTGTTTTATATCAACTACTTTCTGCATACTTGTTATTTAGAACACTGCATTCACCTTTGATGTTTGTTTCTAGTGAAATCTAATAATAAGTCCTGGTTATTTGCTTTTACTAATTCATGTTTATTTGCAAAAATAACCTACAACAAGTAGGTCATTTTAAGTATATTAGATATAATTATTACAGTTCTTCAGAACTCAGTGATAGTCTTTTACAATACAAAATGGACACATTTGGGACACTGAGACTGAATAAGCAGTGCCAAAAGACCTGCAAAAGAAAAAACTGAAAAAGAGACATGTTAGCATCTCAGAGAGGAAAAGTCTGTGTTATGAAATAAAAAGACAAAAAAAAAAGTCTCCTTATTGTCAACTATTTATAACACAGGAATGATGGAACTTGAAAGAAGAACTGAAACTAAAAAATTTTAGTAGTGGTCAATCACTACAGTAATTCAATGGGTGTTGTTGGCAGAGTTGACCAGCATCTAACAAGCTATCCTGTAATCAAAAAGGAAAAAATAGTATTATAAAATATTTATGCACCTTCTGGATCAAATATATGGAATTTGTTTGTTATTTATTCAAAACAAGGGTATTCAAAAAGTCATTTACAATTTAGATTAGGTCTAATCAACCACATAATTGAAAAATATGCGATAGTAAAACACCAACCAGGAAGTCCATCATCAACGTCTTCACCATGACGTTTAGCGGGTAGACATTTTATTGAAATTCTACTACCCACAGAAAAAAAAGGAAAGGCCAGTGTGATAGTATAAAGTGTGTTGTTCAAAGAAAGACAGTAAAGCAAAAAGAATGCAGGAAGAGACTAGATAGTACTGTCCAGATTCTTATGATGCATTGTGCATTGATTATTTTAAGATACATCTGTCATACACTGAAAAAATTATTGAATAAATTTGACAAAGTTGGTTTTATATATTCTGTTGTATTATCTTATAAAAATTAATGAAAAATAATGCAACTTTTGATCATCCTGTATTTCTTTCTTTTTCTTTCTTTCTTTTTTTTTTTTTTTTTG
>NW_004955421.1:4772958-4784601 GCF_000276665.1 Chinchilla lanigera | reverse complement strand
CCACATAAATAGAAGAACAAAAATCACATGATCACCTCAATAGACAAAAAGTATCTGACAAAATGCAACATCCATTCATGATAAAAAGCCCTGAAGAAAACGGGTATAGAAGGTCTTATTCTCAATCTGATGAAAGCCATCTCTTACAAATCAAAAGTTAACATCATATGGAATGGAGAGAAGCTGAAAGCATTCCTTATAAAACTAGGAACAAATCAAGGATGTCCACTATCGCCACTCCTGTTTAATATGGTTCTGGGAACAAGAGCCAGAAAAATTAGAAAACAGAAAGAAAAGGAATATTGAGAGGAAAAGAAGAAACTAAATTATCATTATTTGCAGACAACATGATCCCCTACATAGAAGACCTTAAAAACTCCACTAACAAACTCCTGGAGTTGATAACCAAATTCAGTAGCACAGGGGGATACAAAGTCAACATTAAAAAAATCAATAGTCTTCCTGTACACCAATAATGAACTCACCAAGAGAGAAATTAGGGAAATAATACCTTTCACAAGAGCATCAAGAACAGTGAAATACTTAGGAATTAACCCAACCAAGGAAGGACTTTTACAATGAAAACTATAGTACTCTGAAAAAGGAGATCAAAGAGGACATTAGAAAATGGAAAGATATACCCTGTTCCTGGATAGGCAGAACCAATATAGTCAAAATGGTCATAATTCTAAAACCGTTAGACAGATTTAATGCAATCCCAATCAAAATACCAAAAGCATTCTTTAAAGAATTAGAAAAGGCAATCCTAAAATTCATATGGAACCGGAAGAAATCTAGAATAGCAAAAGCAATTCCGGGCAACAAGGACAAGGCAGAAGGCATCACAATCCCAGACTTCAAGTTATACTACCAAGGTACAGTGATAAAACAGCATGGTATTTGCACACAGACATGTGCAGATGTACATGTACAATGGAACAGAACAGAGAATAAAAACCAATTCCCAAAGCACATTAAGCTATCTTATCTTTGGCAAAGGAGCCAAAGACTTTTGTTGGAGAAAAGATAGCCTCTTTAACAAACGGTGCTGGGAAAACTGGCTATCCACATGGTGAAGACAGAACCATTGAACTTAGACCTATATATCTCATCCTGCACTAAACCTAAGTCAAAATATATATATCAAAGATCTAAATATTAAAACAGAAACAATCTGCTGGAAGACAAAATATGTAAAACTCTTGAAGATATAAGCATTGGTAAAGACTTTCTGAACAGAATTTTGATTGCATAATACTACCTAGGATCAACAGATGGAATCATATCAAATTAAAAAGTTTCTTTTTTTTTTTTTTTTTTTTTTTTTTTGGTTTTTCTCCGGTACCGGGAACCGAACTCACGACCTTGCGCTTGCCAGGCAGGCGCTTTTGCCGCTGAGCTAAATCCCCAGCCCCTCAAATTAAAAAGTTTCTGCACAGCAAAGGAAACCACCAATAGAGTGAAGAGAAAACTTTCAGAATGGAAAAAATATCTTGCGAGCTAATCCTCAGACAAAGGACTATTGTCTATAACATATAAAGAACTCAAAAAAATTAGATCCCTAAAATTTAAAGACACAATCATCAAATAGGCATCTTAAGTGAATAGACACTCCTCAGATGAAGTGCAAACTGCCAATAAATACATGAAAAAATGTTCAACATCACTGGCCATTTGAGAAATACAAATTAAAACAACAGTGAGATTTCATCTCACTCCAGAAAGAATTGCTATCACCAAGAAATCACCAAATGTTGGCAGGGGTGTTGGGGGAAATGGAACCCTTCCTCATTGTTGGTGGGAGTGTAAACTGGTGCAACAATTATGGAAATCAGTATGAACATTCCTCAAAAAACTAAAAGTAGAAATTCCATTTGACCCAGCTAGTCCCCTTCCAGGTATCTTCCCAAGAGAATTGAAGACATCAACCCACAGTGATGTATGCATACCTATTTTTATAGCAGCACAATTCACAATAGCTAAATCTTGGAAGCAGTCTTTCTGTCCATCAACAGATGAATGGATAAAGGATATGTGGTATTTATACACAATGGAGGACTACTCTGCCATAAAGATGGATAAACTCCAGTAATCTGTAGGAAAATGGATGCACCTTGAAACCATAATGTTAAGTGAAGTAAATCAGGCACATAAGTGTAAATAGCACATAGTTTCTTTTATACGAGAAACCCAATATATAAATAAAGTGCAAAATAAAAGATGGACAACAGGAAGAAAGAAAAAGAGGGAAAAAGTTATTGAGGAAAAAGTCAGCTGGACAATATAACCAAAAGTATACCTTGACTTAGCATAATTGTTGTATGTGTTTTTTTGGCCTGTTAGTCTGGCCATTAATCTGTATTTATGATAATTAATTTGATAAGGACTTATAAGTGAATGAATCTAATGCTGGCAGAAAAAATTTTAAAAGGGGATACAGGGGAAGAGGAAAAAAGAATTCAGATGTTATGTACATGTCCCAATTTCCCACAATGCATGTGATCATGAACTATAAATGTACTAATAAAAATAAAAAATAGATAAAAAGAAATCACTTTGGAAGATTAAAAGAGTAGCAACTTTGAATATTAGCCCAAAACATTTCATAAAATTTTCATTTTTATCATATTTCTTGGAAGAAGTTATGAGAAGTCATTTCTAGGTTTTCTGTTGTATTTCCCTGATAACCTTCCTACTGCTCTCTATACCCAGCGCCTCCCCACCTCATTCCGGCCTTCTTTAGCAGCAGGCTCTTCATCACAATGATAACCCTTCTCCCCCTATATCCCCACTTCTTATAGCATCCCTGCTGTTCACAGAAGAAGCCAACCTCTACCGGCCTTCACCACTCTCTCCAGTGGAAGTGATTTGTTCCTTGGCCACTGAACTCCCAAATCAATGGCTGTATGATGCTTTTAGACCACATCTCCCTCCTTTCAGATCAGGTTACCCCTGTGTGTTGGACATCTCTACATACCTCCTATGTGACTCCCATTCAGCATGTCCAAATGGAGCTCATCATCTCCCCTCTTTGGCCAGAGGGAAGCACTAATCGCCTAGTCGAAACATCCATCCCCCTAGCTCTCATTAACTTGTTGCTACTGGCATCCTAAACAGTTCTTAAGTTTGTCTTCAGCAACTTCTTGTGCTTCAAAAAAGAACAATGATCTCAAGTTGAGGGGAAGAATATCGACTTTGTCTTCCCCATCCCTCACTCTCTTCTCTCTGGCGCTACACTTAGCTCTCCTCTGCTAAGCGCTGTACCTGCCCTGTTTGCATCTGATCTCAGCTGTAAGCTATGCATCAGAAAGCAGCACTGAGGATGACCACACAAGGAAGGCCATGGAAGGAGGCTGGCAGAAGACCCAGCAGTCTCGCTTGCTAGACCCTCTACTAGGCCATTATATGTATGCTGACATTTTTCCAAGGCTCAGCCCATCACAGGCCTGGTAGAAGAACTACCCTCTTCCTCTTCCTTAGTCCTGCTAATGAAGAAATGCCCATGATGATCTCAGAAGCTGTTCTTTGCTCCACATAGATGGTTGGATCATGGGCACAAATGCCCCACAGGATAAGAAAAGGGAGATCTTCAGCAAAGGCAGATGAAGTGATCTAAGATTTATCTTCATTTTCCTCTGTAGACCTAAATGGAGCAGAAACCCTGGGGAGGGCTGTGAAGAGCTAGATACACTGGAGATGGGGCTTCATCCACCATCCTTGGGTATTCATTAAAGGGACAGTGTGACATTGAGGGAAAACCAGACACACACCTATTTTCCTGAAATGAATGCTTCTGTCTAGATTCTGGATGTGGTATCAACCTCAACCCAGAAAATAACCATCTTGTTTCCCACTCATGTATATATACATTCCTCTCTGTATCCCTCCAGAGCTACACACCTCTTACCTGCCAGCACTAGGCTTAGACAGTATCTATGAATGAGGTGGCTTAAAGTGGATACATGGACAGTTGCTTTCTTCTTAGACCAAATGAGACAAAATGGGAAGCCTCTCAAATATCTCCCTGGTCCTTCTGCACATAATGTTGCTCAGTAGCAGAACCTGGTATCATGAAAGTTACAAATGAGGAATGTAGTGTACATCTGACATTTTGGCCTGCCAGAACTCATTACCCTTTCTGATAAAAGTTCCTTCCTCAGTTTTCTATGGTGAACCAGTCACACTTCACCAACATTTCATCTCTTACCAACGCTGGACTGTATGATTCAACTTGGACCAGGCAGAGTTTACTCTGGGATTCATACTAGAGCTGGAGGAGACATCCTGCTTTTGCTGGATTTCCCGGAGTGGTAAGGTATGAGCCTAGAACTACTGGTGGCCACATTTGACACACACTAGGAAGCACCTATGAGCATGAAGCTAAAGCTGAGAATAAAGGAGTTGAAACTGAAAGGATTTTATGAAGAGCAGATCTTTCTGAAAATTTTCATTATAAGAGACAATAAATTCCCTGTTAACCCTAAACCAATATAAGCCTAACCAATATAAGTTCATGTGATTTTTCAGTGGACAAGCTCATCTCTGAAAATATAAGCTCCTATGCTTGGCAGTGAAGAACCTGATAGATAATACAGAAATGATCTCTGAAGGGACAGTGTGGTGCTGAGGAAAACCAGGCACACAGCTGTTTTTCTTCAGGAGGCTCCTGTCTAGTAGGCCAATTACTTGAACATGCATTTTGGATATGGAATATGTCTTGTTAGATAGGACAGTACAGGGTACTCCTGGGGCCCAAAGAAGGGCACATAGTCCAAACTGCAAAGAGGTAGAATGGGGAGGGAGTACAAAGCACAGGAATGGCATCTTGAAGAACAGTCTATTAGGTGGGCTAAGAGTTAAACTGCAGTGGGGACAGCAGGGAAATGGCAAAACAGTCATATGTAAAGGCTTGATGTAAAGAAGAACATGAGATATCTGGTAAATCGAAGACGTAACAAGGAGTGAAAGATGGGAGTGATAACAGCAAAGGTTCTGTGAATTCTAGTCGCAGAATTCATTCATAGAAAGAACTGAGTTTGTGAACTGAGGTGCCACTGTACCGGAATGTCACTGTTTCAACTCTAATTTAAACCACTGAGATTGAATTTTAAATTATGATTAATGTAAGTTATCAACTTGCAGCAAAGGTTCAGGATATTTGCAAATCAGGCCTTTAGGCTATTTTGAAGGGCCTACAATAGAATTTTTATGTAGAAATTTACTTTAAAAGTACCTATAAATTACCCGGAGAGAGAACAGGGTTTGGAGCTGCACTTGGGTTAAAGTCCCAGTTCTGCCACCTGTTAGCTGGGGTGACTTCCTCTACCTAAGCAACACTAGTAATATGGGAATAATAATATCCACCTCACAGAATGTTGTATGGATGGAGCAAAAATCTGTATATTCATGTAAGAGAAAATCTACCATGAGCTTAAAAGATAGTAACAAAAAAATCATGACTGATTTAGGTATAAGACAGTGTCTCACTGTGAACATTGAAAATGTAGATTGTTTTTAGAAAACTATTCTCACCAAAACAGCCTGGCTTAAGAGAAACCATGTAGGCAGTTTGGGTTTTAGATATCTGAGTTCTAAAATTAGAACATTAAGTAGCTCTTTTGAGCTTTATCTCCTATCCAATGAAAGTTTCTTTGAATAATAATAATGACGACGAGGATGATAGAAACTAAACAATCAATAAAATGCAGCTCCACGTATGAGGTTAAAATAAACCCTAGGATTCCGGCTCCTTCTGGAAATCTTATATTAAATAAGGTCAGAAAGTACTGTAATTCAAAACATGAAATGCACAGGGGAAGTCCATCGAGGATCACAGTGGAGTTGGTCTTTCAGTGGCCCATGAGGCTAAGAGCACATGATCAAAGGTGTATCTGTCCCAATAAAAGAAAGGCATATGGGTAGGTTGGATATGCATTTCCTGACCTTACTGCTTCTTTGTAGAATCCAGAAATTAAAACATTGTTCTCAAAAAGCCAGAATTTCTTTTTTCTTTTTTTTAATCTTTTTGAGACAGGGTCTTGCTCTTGAGTTCAGGCTGGCCCTGAGCTCAGTTTGCAGCCCCAGCTGGTCTCGAACTCACAGTGATCCTCCTGCCTGAGTGCTGGGATTATAGGCATGCGCTACTAGGCCCAGCCAGAATTTCTTAGTTAGTGTGAAATTTTCAATGCCACCTAACTATAACCTTTGCATTCTTTGGTTCTGACCAAAGAGTCAAGATGTAGGGAAATTCTGAAACTATCTTTAACTCCTGGCTTAAGAACTAAAATCTCTAGGATCTAGCCTCATTCAGAGGTCCATATGCTTACCTTTCTGAGCATACCCCACCCTCCCATACAGAGCTTTCTTTTTTTGTTGTTTTGTTTTGTTTTGTTTTTTCTGGTACTGGGAACCGAACTCACGACCTTGCTTGCCAGGGAGGCGCTGTGTGGCTGAGCTAAATCCCCAGCCCCCCATACAGAGCTTTCTTCTGTCCTTATCTCTGGTCTTATTCAAACCCCAATTTTCACCCCAACCAAGAAGTCCTCCCAGATGAAGACCAGAGTTCCTGGAATGTAGATGAAATGTTTGCTACTCACTGTAAATCCACCACTAATCATTCACATTTCTCTCCAAGTAAAGAAACTGCACCTTAGCAGCTACAGAAAACAAAGATTTACTGTTAATTTCCATGGTGTGGAAGACAACCTCTAACCTGCACCCTAAACTTAGCACAGTACAATTTTCAAAAGAAAACTGACTTAACACTGGCAAAGAGCCTTTGCTTAATCAAACTAATTAGTTCTGATATCTAATTGGGGTTACCCTCCCTCAGGTGATGTCTCAGGAACACTGTTAAGGGTACCTTAGGAGGAATCCCCCTTTGTCCCTGATGCTTCTTCACAATAACTTTCTCTCCACTGGTCTCTAACCTATTCCATGGTTGTAAGTTCCCACTTATCCAAGATACATTCAGAGCTCAGTGGGGTTCTAGATTGAGGTCTCTTTCCCTCTACTGCAACAGTCCTAAATAAAATCTGGGGTTTTATTTTTTTTTTGTTTTTTTTTTTTTATCTCTGATTTCCTCTGACAGTGTACCAACTCTACTGGTAACATGTGAAAGTACCAAAATCCTGCCGTGGAAATTAGTTTTTTTCTTGTCGCAACAGCAGAATTAAGAAAGTAATCCATAGTAGATTTACACTGTCCAAGTACTTACAGAACACCAAAAACACTCCCTGTATCAGGCATCAATGGGAATATCAATTCTGTGAAAACTATGAAACTGAACACTGAAATTCTTAAGGCTTTCCCTTTGAATTATAACCTTAAAGAAAACTTATAACTGAATTCACAACTATATCATTATGGAAAACACTACAGAGGCCAACATTTAAATGAATGCACTATTTCTTCTCTCCTAGAATTGGGTTCCTATCTCTGGAATGGATCCCAGAGCCGTGGTTTGGAATGGGTGTCTAACAGGAAATTCTGGGCAGTCTATGCATACATTACATTCCTTTCCCACCCTGAAAGAGTGGTCAACAAATACAACTTTCCTCTGTTGGAAGAAAAAGAGAGTGCTCGGAGTGGGGAGAGGCCAGGGCACCGACTACGCAGATGTGGCTGCTGAGAATCCAAACATCCTCTTCTAGAAAAAAAGATTTAGTCCCTAAAACAGTCATCTTTTCAGATATCCAGTTAATTCCTATTTTATGTGATAAATTTCCCCAGGGAATTCTATGGGACACTCTGTGAAAATCGAAAGCTCACATAACCTTTGCAGCACTAGTTGTGGTCCCTCTACCACTGTGGAAGAAACAACATTGGTGGCTAACTGCTGGAAAAGTGCAGAAGAAACAACATTGGTGTCTAACTGCTGGAAAAGTGCATCTTTCCAGGGTGGTAGATGCATTTTCCTTGTCTACTGACAGGGAACCTGACAATAATTTGTTGATTGTCTTGTTTCTGCAAAGCCCTTGAAATAAATTATCTCTGGTCCCCACAGTGCACAGTGAAGACATGCTAACCCCATTTTTCCATGAGAAAAGACAAACTCAGAGCACGTCCTCACAGCTATGGCTTCAAGGCCAGAGTAGCTGGGCTCCAGAGCTCCCAGTTTTCCTACCACCTTTCTTGTCTCTGTTCAGCATTCTTCTGGGTTTAGTTCTCATTTCCAGATAACTAAAGTCTGAGGCCCTATACCATTTGGCTTCACTCCGAAAGTCATATATTTGAAAATTCAGAATGAACCAGCAATACTCAATGGCAGCCTTACTGTGAAGCCACAAACTGGGTGAACCACCAGGCTCTGTCACCAGGCCACTAACCTTTCACTTCCTATAAGAGCCCCTCTGCTGAGATGCTGCTCCTTGCCTCACATCTCCCTGGGCCCCTCTGGCCAAGGTCGCAAAGATCCTAAGTAGCAAGGCTGGCTACAGACCAAGTCTGTGTGAACTGAGAGCCATCTCTATACAGTCTTTTTTTCACTTGAAAGCCAAAATAAGTAACAGAATAAAAGACTTAAAGATAGTACACTGAAGAGGATGTAAAGGTTAAAATTTAACAGTAATCAAATAAATAAATGTTTAAACAACAAACCCCAGTTTTGTACCTATTAAATGAACAGAAATGATAAAAACAGTAGTGAGGCTTTGACAGTCACATGTTGCTGGTCACTCTATAAACTGGAACAATTCACTTGAAAAGCAGAAGAGGAAAGTATCAAAGACCATGTAGTATTCATGTAAAAAAGCAAGGATAGGTAATTAAATCAGTGCTTAGCAACTGAAGAGAATACTGTGTATCTAGGAGAAACAAGCCTTAGGAAGACATATAGGGGAGTGTTTCTGGTCAGTATTAAGTGAAGCATCTCAGACAACTGCCAGCCCTTTTACTCTGTAATGCAGTCTGGACATGCTCTGGAAGGTAGGCTGGAGAGATACAGGAAGCTGACCTATCTTGTTCATGTCTGAGTCTGTGAACCTAGAAACATGCTGGTGCAAAACAGGCAAATCATAATAGATAATGAAACAAAGAAACAGGGAGGGAGGGAGGAGGGGGAAAAAGAAGAAAAGGAAGGAAAGAAGGAAGGAAGGAAGGAAGGAAGGAAGAAGAAAGGAAGAAGGGAAGGAAGGAGAAAGAAACAAAGAAAGAAGAAAAAAAAGGAGAGAAACATGGTACAATGAAAATGGCCAACACACTAAATAGGAACAGTTCCTACTATCCTTCAAAAGAACTTAGCTCCAACTGCACCACTTCTCTGGGAATGCCTCTGGTCCACACCAAGGCTCCCTGCTCAAAGCAGTCTTAACTTTTGCCACGCACAGCCCGTCCCCCAGCTGGGGAACCTGACTCATTGCTCTGTCACTTTTAGTAACTCTTGCCTCTTATAAAATAATAAAAGCAAGTATTCAGGAGGACAGTGTATATAAAATATACATACTAACATGCTATGTGTGGTTATCATAGGACTAGGGTGATTATTTTTCTTTATACTTTCCTATTATTTCTAAATTTCTACAATCTGTATCAGGCTTATTTTGGAGAAAATTTGGAAATATTACAAATGTTTGTTTCTACTTCATGAAATATATGTGAACATTTTCACATATCACAGACATCCTTCTACAACCTTATCATGATTAGTCACATTATATTTCCACTATATGGGATGTATGCCATGCCATAATTAAGCTTACTTTGGACACTGATGTTGTGTTCTTTAAAACATTATGTCAAAACAAATGCAATTTCATTGCAACTGTGATGCTAGAAACAATCTACTTGTACATCAACACGGAACTGGTCAGACAGAAGAAAATATATCCACAGAACAGATTGTCAGGCAGGTGCTGTACCACTGAGCTATATCCCCGGCCCATTTTATTTATTTATCTATTTAATTTATATTGACTGATTGATTGATTGATTGCACTGGGAATTGAACTCAGGACCTTGCGCTTGCCAGGCAGGCACTAGTTAACACTTACGTTATACTAAGATGCTGCAGGCATTGTTTTACATATAGAACAGTGATACCTCAGTCAATGAATGCTTTCCTTTGCAAACAATTTACTTCACAAGCAAGTGTTTGGCAAAATTTTGGTTTTTTTTTTTGTAAACTCTACATTAGGTAGTACATATGACCACAGCCATCTTTCTCACACAAATACAAATGTGGCCAACTTTTCCAAAATTGTAGATCAAATTCAGTTCATGAACTGAGGTACTTTGTCTATGTTGACTCACTTAATACTTAAAGAGTTATCCTATGAAGTACACGCTGTTATTTTACCCATTTTATAGAAGAGGAAGCAAACACCCTGAAAATTTACAAAATTTGCCAGCGTGACACAGGTAGTAAAGAGTAATTTGATCTGTGCTTCCAACCTTATTTGTACTGCCTACTGATAAGACTACACTGAGAGATACGTTAAATGAGAAAAGCAAGTACAGATAGTGTACACAGCACACTACCCTTGACTTCTAAACCCAAAATTAAATACAGTGAAAAGCACATACATGTATATGTTCTTATATGTGCAAATAGTATCTCTGGAAGGACTAATCAGTAACTGGATAGGAGAGAAATTGGGAGGCTGGAGGACAGAACTGAGAGGGAAGGAAGAAGAATGATTTTTTACCTTACTCTCTTTTGTATCCTTTGAATTTTGTATCAAATATTAAAATAATTCTGTATTATGTATCATGCATTTTACTAAATGAAAATTTAAAACACTGAAAGTAATATTGCAGCGAGCATCAGTGTACATAATCTCTGCGTACACGTTGGATTATCACTTTAAAGGAAATTTCTAGAATGTAATGGTTGTAATCAAAGTCTTAAAAACAAAGTGAAACCTCTTGATGCCTATGGACAATGTGCCACCTAGACAGGCGGTGCTGATGTGCATTCCCACCCACGTGGTGTCCCACTACAGCTGTGTCAACAGAGGCACTGATGCTCATACAGAGACTAAGCCGCAGACTGGTACAGAGACCAGTCTGAAAGGTTAAAAGGGCAACTCACTGTGGCTTTACACTGTACTTCTCTGACTGTGGCCAAAGTTCTCCAGTTTCATGTATGCTTTTTGGCTATTTCTCTTTTTTCTTTTATGACTTGTGCATGCATATATTATATATATATGCCTATTTTCTATTTTTTCCCTTTGCAAATTTTGCTATGTATTAGAGACATAACCTCTTGAATGTTTTGTACATTGGAAATATTGTCTGTTTTAGGTCTTTTAACTTTTATTTAGAAGGGTTATAGAGGTGCAGGAATTTTAAGTTTTTAGGAGGTCCAATGTAATAATCTTCAAAAAAATGGTACCTTTCCACCCTAATATGATATAATATTTCTTTTTTGGAGACAGGGTTTCACTATGTAGTTCAGATCAAGCTGGCCTTGAACTCATTATGTAGTCCAGGCTGACCTCAAACTCACGGCGGTTCTCCTGCCTCAGCCTCCTGAGTGCTGGGATTATAGGTGTGTGCCACCACATCTGGTGTAAATGCCAGCTGATCAAAGCCATCTATGACAGTCCAACAGCCAACATCATTCTCAATGGACAAAAACTGAAAGCTTTTACTTTGAAATCAGGAATGAGACAAGGATGTCTGCTGTCACCACTCCTGTTCAAT
>NW_004955421.1:4705663-4772088 GCF_000276665.1 Chinchilla lanigera | reverse complement strand
CAGAAGATCTAAAAACATCATATCACAGTTATATATGTGCACCTATGTTCATAGCAGCACAATTTGTAATTGCTAAATTGTGGAAGCAATCCAAATGTCCACCCACTGAAGAATGGATAAGAAAATTGTGGTACTTTTATATAATGGAATATTACTCAGCTATAAAGAAATATAAACTCGAGCCTTTTATAGGTAAATGGTCACAACTAGAGACCATACTCATAAGTGAAATAAATCAGACATACATGTGCAAGCACCACATTGTTTCACTAGTGTAAAACCTGAAAGAGTTAATTTAAACTAGGAGGTATGATAGACATTGTGAAATGATAGGAAAACAGTTGGGATGTGGGAAAAGAGAACGGAAAGAAGGAGAAATTTTGTATGTATGTATATACAGGATAGTTAACATAGTTGCTCTACTGTCTTCTACTTCTTTGCTGAAAGAAACTGTCCATGAATCCCTGATTGATCAATATTGCATGTCTCTATCTGTTTTCATGAGAAACCACTTTGAAGATATCAATATGTAATACAACAAGCATTGTTAATTTCCTACCACTTTGCTTGTAACTCTGTATTTTTTGTACTGTTCTTTTGCTATTTTGTAAAAGGTTGTCTATCTGTTAATGTTTTCCTCCTTTTAGTTTTCAAGTAAAAAAATAAGAATTAAAAAATTTTAAAAATGTCTTTTAAAGCAAATATTTTATCTGTTTGGAATTGGTTCTCAGACACAGAACATATGAATTACTATTTTTCTCCAAAGGATTGCTCCAATATCCTAGTATATAGGGAGAAATTTATCACCATACACTGATTTGGGCATTCTGGTCTGTTCTATCCTGTTCTATTTTATTCCCCTACTT
Organism: Chinchilla lanigera; assembly: GCF_000276665.1. Taxonomy (NCBI): domain Eukaryota; kingdom Metazoa; phylum Chordata; class Mammalia; order Rodentia; family Chinchillidae; genus Chinchilla; species Chinchilla lanigera. Next base: position 4,771,222 of record NW_004955421.1, on the reverse strand, counting down.
GTGCCAGTAAAACAAAGTTTTGCTACTACAGATTTGTAGTTTTATATTTTATAGCACTAGATCACCTTCATTACTTTTTTTCAATAATTTCTTGGCTAGCCAACCCCTTTATACTTCCAGATGAATGTCAAACATTACTTCATCTAGGTCTAAAAAAGTACCACTGGGATTTAGTTCCATTAGACTCACAAAATATACAGCTACTAATTCTAGTTAATTCTATGTAAAGTAATTAAAATAAAAAAGCAAAACAAAGTCCATGTGTTGTACCTTTTGTTTAAAAACTGTTCCAGGGGCTGGGGATTTAGCTCAGTGGCAAAGCGCCTGCCTGGCATGCGCAAGGTCGTGAGTTCGGTTCCCGGTACCGGAGAAAAAGCAAAAAAAAAAAAAAAAAAAAAACTGTTCCAAACTGGGCGTGATAGCACACACCTATAATCCCAGCACTCAGGAGGCTGAGGCAGGAGTATCTCCACAAATTTAAGGCCAGCCTGGGTTACACGGTGAACTCAAGGCCTGTGTGAACTATACAGTAAGACCCTGTCTCAAAAAGAAGGAAAAAAAAAAAAAACAACAACAAAACAACCTGCCAAGACCAAGAGTGGCCTTGTTTTTCCAATAATTTTCCATAATTATTATTATTATTATTTTAGATTAATAATAATAATAATAATTATTATTATTATTATTATTATTATTAGACATTACATGTAATCCCCATAGCAACCAAAAAGAAAATACTTATAGAAGATGCACAAAAAAAAAATGAGAAAAGAATAAAGTCATGCCACCACAAGGAACCAATGAAACACAAAAGAAGATAAAAAGGAAGGGAAAAATGACAAAAGATGTATGTACAAACAACAAAATTGCAACCGTCTTTTCCTAACAATAATTACTTTGATCATAAGTGGATTAAATTCTCTAATCATAACATGTGGCTGAGTGAAGAGAAAACCCAAGATGTAATTATGTGTTGTCTAGACGAGTATCTTGACATATAAGGCTGAAAGTAAAAGAATGAAAAATGTATTCCATGAAAATGGGATGAAACCAGACAAAAGAGACTTTAAATCAAGAGTCATCATAACGAAGGATATCATAGAGCGATAAAAGGGTAAAATCATTAGGAAGACACAAAAATAACATATGCACCCAACATTGGAGTATCCAAATACAAAAAACAAAGGCTGACAGAACTGAAGAGAAAAACATCAACACAATAATAGATTCCAAAGCCCTTTTATCACCAGTGTATAAAACAGACAAAATATAAATAAAGAAACAGACCACTGGAAAAATAATATAGACCAAATGGACCTCAGAGATACACAGAACATTCCAACCAATACAGAATACACATTCTTCTACATCCAGAACATTCTTCAAGATGGATTACATGTAATCATAAAAAAAGTCTTAAAAACTTTAACTGGAGTGAAACCACAACAAGTGTCCTTTCTGAGCACAACAGAATGAAACTGGAAATCTATAGCAAAGGAAAAACTTGAAAGTTCATAGAGATGTGGGAATGAATATATACTTTTGAACAAACAACAGGGCAAAAAAGAAATAAAAAGCAGAATTTTAAAATATCAAAAACAAAACGAAGCCAGAACATACTTAAAAGATGCAGCAAAATCAGTACTGAGAGGAAAGTTAAAGCCCTAAGTGCTTATATCAGAAGAAATTTCAAATAAATAACCTAACTTTACATTTCAAGGTACTAGAAAAAGAACAAACTAAGCCCAAAGTTAACAGACACCAATAAATGAAATGAGTAAGGGGCCGGGGACATAGCTCAGCGGCACAAGTGCCTGCCTGGCAAGCACAAGGTCCTCAGTTCAATGCCCAGTACCAAAAAAAAAAAGAAATCAGAAATCAAACAGGAGACTTTACTATTGATGCCAAAGAAACAGAAAAAATTATAGGAGACTGCTAATTATAAGTGTATGCCAACAAACTGGGTACTCTACTGCTAGTTAGCTTTGTAATAAAGTACAGCCTTATCTACATTCTGCTCTCTATCCAGTCATACAAAAAATAGATTTTAAAAAAGGAATATAATCACCTCAAAGAATGTCTCAAGAGTTCTCAATCCCCTTCAAAGAATGACATCATGTAGGCCCAAACTAAAATTAATTCCTTAATCAAACACTTATTTGATAGCGATGACATGGGGCCCATGGTGGTACCAGGAATGAAAAAAGTTCTTGTCTGGGCTAGTATCCATCATTGATTTTTATTCCCCATAGCTGTTGCTCTAAGTTCCTGCCATGGATTTGTTTATTTTTTATTTTTATTTTTTTTTGGTTTTTCTCTGGTACCAGGAACCAAACTCATGACCTTGCGCTTGCCAGGCAGGCGCTTTGCCACTGAGCTAAATCCCCATCCCCCCTGCCATGGATTTGATGTAGGTTTCTGCTTCATTCCAGCTGCTCCGCTCATTGGGCTTTCCTAGTCTTAGCCCCCACTTAATTGTGTGTTACCTGTCTATTTCCCTGCTATATTTTCTGTGACTTTCCCCATGGCCTCACAGACCTCTTCCCAGCTGTCACTGGCCTTCCCCTTGCCTTCCATACAGTAGTGAATTTATCCAATGCTTATTTACTTGGTATTTACTATGTGTCGAGGTAGTGTTCTAAGAAATGGGGATTAAAGCAGTGAGCAAACTTACAAACATCCCTGTCCTCGTAAAGTTTACATTCTTGTAGGGAGACACAATAAATAAAAACATAAAATGTATGTCATGTGGTAATAAGTATTGTGTGTCAAAGTAAAGTACAGAAGAGGTTAGCAGGTGTATGTGTGTGCAGGGGGTTGTGATTCAAACAGGGTGTTTGAGGAAGACCACACTGACAGAGCGACATCTAAGCAAAGGCTCGGTGGAGAGGGTAAGTGCTGGGAGGAAGGGTGACCCAGGCTGAAGCAGTCATTATAGCCAGGTATGAAGGAGGCAGTAGTAGAAGATGTCCATGGCCAAGGGAAAGGCCGTAAGTGGGATTTTTAAGCCACTGGAAGTACTTGGCTTTTCTGCTAAGTGACATGGAAGGTTGTTGTCATAAAGTGGCTAACTGGCTTAGAACTTTAATAAGGCCATTTAGGCCAAATTCAGGTCCCATGGAGTCACCACTCCTGAGGAACACTCTTATCTTTCTACATGGGAGAACTGCACCCTTTGTAAGAAAGGTCCTCCATACCCAGTGTATCTTCTCTACTTCTCCTTCTCCCGTGCCTCCACTAGCTTCCACATGTACCCCACCCAGCATCCCTTCCATGATGTTTCCACCCCTGCCTGTCTGTCAGGACCTTTTCCGTTCCCAGGACAGGTTACATAATTCATGGGATTCAGTGCAAAATGAAAACATAGGGTCCCTTGTTCAAAAGGTAAGGATTTCTGGAGGGTAACAGCAGAGTATTAAAACAAGGGCGGGACCCTCTGTGGTGCATAAGTTACAGGACCTACTCTACGAGGGAGGTGAAGAAGCCCTGTTAGTACAAGCCCATCCCCTTCCAAAAAAGCCACAGCAGTCAGTGCTATATTCTACAAAGGGCTGGATGAATCTAGGTGAAGAAACAGGATAAGCCCAGGAACCATGTCCTGGGAGGGCATGTTTCTCCAGGACAAGAACAGCTTCCAGGAGGGGAAAACCTGATGCTAAAAGGGAGGGCTAAACCGAAGTATTTCCTGAGTCCCTTCTTTGAACTGGGTATTGAGGGAAAGACAGCAATGGATAGTACAGACAAATAGAGTGGACAACCAAGCCTTTCCTTGCACTGGACAGTATCCCTTGGGAAAGTGGGACTGCAGCTGAGCCTGGTAGGATGAACAGTGAGGGAATGGGGAAAGATGTTTATACAGCAGAAATGGAAAATTACAATGTGTTCAGGAGGCAATAAGGAGGCCGGTTTGGCTGACAGCAGAGGATGGATCATTGTGGAAGACCACAGTGGGAAAGACCTTTGGCCTGAAGATGGTGGGAAGGAGGTCAGTGAATACTTTGAGGAGGGACAAGGACAAGATGAGAACTGTGCTCTTGGAAGATTTGCCTGGCAGTATATGAAGAACAGATGCTCAGATCCTCATCAGCTGGTGAAGATAGGCAGTGGAAGCTTTCCAGAATTAGCTGGGTAGATCCTTCTTACCATCACAGCGGGTTTGCCCGGACAGACAGACATAAGGGGAGGTTTAAATACGTATTTCCAAGCAAGCAACAACAAAGGAGAGAATTGTACATTTCTGAGACAAAGTTCTTCAGCAGGATGCCCCAAGCCACGTGCATCCCACAGAATTCCTAATTTTAGAAACCAGACTGGAACTTGTCTGACCAAAATAAAGCTGGTCCCAAATATTTACTTTTGTCATTTTGCAGTTGTGGAAGCAGGAAGATCAACATAAGCCACAGGACATTTTACATGTTACCCACGGGGTAATTTCTTAGGGTGTCTTCTTGTACATCTTCACCAGGAAATCTGGCAATTATAAAACCAAGCAAAAGTAAAAGCTGTTGGCGCTGTATCACACATCACTGTTTTTCAGTCTGAACTATGGAACAGCCCCTAGACATCACAACCCTTTCAATTTTCTTTTTTACATGAATAAACAGTATTCCACTCATGAGACACTAACCAAAATGCACAAAAGAGCAATTGGCAGGCCTAGAAGAAGGTACTTTCATCATATAAACAGGATACACAGTACTCTTCTCTCTTACAGCTTTACTATGAATTATAGTGAACTCTGAACTCTCGTAAGACTTTTAAGACAAAGACAATTCCACCTCGGCATAGCCAGAATGCCATATGACAAGAGGCTTGTTGTCTTTGTTTGCAGTTTTAAAACATAAAAATTCTTCCCTGTTTTAACAAGAGTAGAAGTTTCTTGCTTGCACTATTCAGATGCAAACACATATCTCCTCTCACTCATATACACAGATGTTTTTTGATTAATTTTGACAGTGTCATCAAATCATATGCTTCTGTCATCCCCTTCCTACTACCATAGTTTTCTAATAGCCTAAATGAGTGATTTACCACTGTTTGGATTTTGCATTGGTTTACAAGAGTGTTATTAAAACAAAACAAAACAAAAAATAGAAAAGCAAGCAGTATTTGGAAGGTATGTTTTTATCAGCTGTTAGGTATGTAGCTAACAATTTAATAGTTCAAATGGAAAGAGTCATCTTAAAATGTCACCATCAAAAATCTGCAATTTTTAATTATACTATCTGAATTCCTATGAATATGACTTTAAAAATTTTAAAGAAATGTTATAAAGTTATTCATTCCTCAATCGGGACATTTTAGGACTAATACCTATATAAGTATTCATGAAAGTATGAACAAATGACCCCATGAAAACTCTCTAGATAAAATTGCATAAACCACATATTTCAAAAAAGCTAGCACACGTTGGAGACTGCACATAGAATAAGAAACACCATGTGATTCTTCCCACACAGAGCTCCTCTCTGCCAAGGAGATCAGATATTTTAAGAACACACTTGAACTATCAGTTGGGATGGTAGTTCTCTGCAAGACTTTAAAACATTTTTAGGGTTTCCCAAAAGAAGAGCTGAAACCTCCTCTCTCTAGCTGACAACTTCAGTGTCACTCTAAGAACAACAGGTACATGAAAACCACGTCAATTTTTCCTCTTGCATCTGCCACCAGGCCCAAGCTCTTCTTCCCATCTGGTCGGCCAGCATCCTGGCCAACACCACACAGTCCCTCCCTCCATGGAACCTTTGCAACAGTTTGATTACAAGTCTCTCCTGCCCAGAATGATCTTTTCTAAAATGCAGATGTGACTAGGCCCGTTTCCTGCTCACAGCCTTTTGTGGTTCTATATGGCACACACTGGGCTGTGCTGATAGGGAAATACAGGGTCAGAACAAATGCTTGGCGAACTCAACCTTTACTGTCCGTAATGGAAACACTGCACTGGCTTGTTGAATAGTGACTGGTCTGAATATTCCTGCCGGGCCTATGGGCTGAGCCAGGGCTGAGCCAGGGCTGGGCTGCAGCCTTGAAGGCAGCCCTCATGGAAAAGAGACCGATTGTGAGCAGATTATGTTCACAAGCATTGGTTGGCAACCACTTGTTTGGAACCTAGAGTACTACTTCCCATAAGTACCACGTGATAGAGTAACAAGGTGTCCATGCTGGCCCATAAGGCCTGATTAACCCATACTTCAACAAAGCCACATTTGCAGGGAGAAAGAATGGATATCTATTTAGTAAAAGCCTTCTTTACTTGGCAACTCCTCAAGGAATCTGCTAGCTCCTTTAATAAAACCACACCCTCATTATCCCACCTTGGACATCCCCATGGGATGAAGCCATTCTCAGTCACCTACCTTCCCTTGAGGAATCTTACCATTCACTGCTACCCCTACCTCCATGTCTCATAATATTGTTTTCCAGATCATTCAGGCTCAGTCTATAGCCAAGTCCTGCTTTCATGCGTCACAAAAGTGTAAGCCTTCAGTTGAAAGAGCATTTAGGCAACAAATGCAGAGTAACTTACAGGGGCTACTGGATCTGCTGATCCCAGCCAGCCCTCCTCCACAAGCTGAGGTCTTCATTTCCATGACCTGGGACAAAGTCCTCAAGCACACCTGACTTTGCAGAGCCAGAGGCCAAGACATTAGACACACAGAGAAGAAATAGTTCTGAGTCTTTATCCCATGATTACCAGCAGTGGTATTACCACTGCTTCCGTACAGGAGGTCTGCCCTCTTACCATAAGGGTAAACTCAGAAAGTCAAGAGAGTTCAATGTCAACACAAAAGTTGCTCACACTGTGTATGTGGGTGTGAATGAGTATACAGTGGTATTGTTGGGCTTATTTTCTCACAGCAACCACGTGCCAAGTGCTGAACTAGGTACTGAAAGATTAAAAAGTTAAATAAGGAAATATTCCTGTCCTGAGGGAACTCCTAAAATAGGAGGAGACAGATACCCATCCAAGGACCTACGATCTGGTCTTTAACCTTGAGGGTGTTGATTATGACAGGGGTTGCATAAATCTGGCAGCACAGGCGTTGATCTCTCATATACCCTTGTTCTCTGTCCTGATTATAGAGTGACAAGGGTGCTGCAGCTGTGAAGGTCACCAAGCACAACTGGAGATGCCCCTCGCCCAACAGGAGCATGGAAAGAAATGGGACAGCATGCAGTCTCTAACATCTTTTTGTTAGGCAAGTCATTCAGTAAATCAGAGGTTAAAGTTGATATGAGGGAAGCAGAGGATGGGACACTATGTTACCCACTCCAGAAGATGTGGAAAAAAAGAAAACAATGGGCATGCAGGTCCTGGGACAGCTACAATGGGCACAGGCAGAGAAAGACAGTTGCTGAGCTCTTCCTCTTCTGGTTCACTCCTAGGTCACGAAAGGACTGGTTTGCTGAGGCTCACACAGACCCATGAGGCGCTGGTTCAACCCAAAGGCTGATACAAAAGACTTAGGATGGGCCAGCCCTAACCCACAGGGCTGAGGAAATGCTGAGGGAAATAGGTCTCAAAGATGGTTTGAGATGGGGAAGAGATCAGAACTAGGCTGAATTATTACAGTATCTTATGCCTAAATCAGAAAAAGACCAAACCACTTGCCCCATTCTATACAGCCAGAATATGCCCACACTAAATCCCCTGGAGTTACTGAAAACTCTGCAGCAAAGGGGTGAACGTGGATATATCATCTTAAACCTGATGCTATTCTTCCCTAACAAAAGGACACTTTTAGAAACTCCTACTCTTTAGAAGGTTGTTTCCAAACTGAAAATGCCCTGTATGTTCACCATCGGTGGGTCCAAGTGGGTATCAAGGCAGATGTTGTGTATCCTGGGGTAAACATGGCTGGCTGGAGGAGGAGCAAAGCTACAGAACAAGCCAAGCTGCAAATTAAAAGGAAGGAGAGCCCTGTTTCCTTCTTAGGCAGCTGCAGCAGCTCCCACTCCCACTTCCATCCCCAGACAAGCCAATTGCAGAGAGAGCTGCTCCCACAGTGTTCAGCCTCAGTCAGACATGGTGCATACCAGAGAATAGTCCATCTACTGGAAAGAAGGTCTAGGAACAACAGGCCAGGCCAGGCCAGCTGAGCTCCTAGACAGGATACCTTACTGTAGCTTCCAAGACCTCAAATAGACACCATGAATACCTGTCTTTCACCCAGAAATTGTTCCTTTGAACATTCCTTTGAACAGTTTCCGAGGAACAATCCCCTCTCTCTGATGGTAGGCTGAATGTTGTTCCCTCCAAAAGACAGCCACATCCTCATCTTCAGAACTTCTGAATGTTACTGTCTATGGCAAAGGCAACTTAGAATTAGATGAAGTATCTCGAGGTGGGGAAGAGTATCCTGGATTATCCAGGTGAGCCATAAACGTAACTGCAAGAATTTTTACGAGAGAACTAGAAAGGGAAAAGAAAAAGCAGGAGATAGATGTAAGTAAGAGGGTGAAGTGATGGGAGGGAGATCACAAGCCAAAGAATACAAGTGGCCTCTAGATGCTAGAGAAAGAAAGGAAACAGATCTTCCCCAGATCCTCCAGAAGGAACTAGCCCTGCCATTACCTTAACTTTAACCCAATGAGACTGCTTCGACTTCTGACCTCCAAAACTGTAACACAGTAAGTCTGTATTGTTTTAAGCCATTCCGTTTGTGGAGGTTTTTTGTAGTAGCCAGAGGAAATAAAACTCCCAGTAAAAGACAGAAAAGGAATCACCTGCAGGGCTTCCCTAACTCCCCATCCTCTTAAATTGGCTCTCTAGACCACTAACTACTCTATTCAGCTCCTCTTTCCCACTGTGCTGTGGACATCTGGATCACTCATTTAAACAAGACTTTTATTTCCCCCGGGGCCCTGCCAACCACCGCTCCTGGAACCCAAGAGAAGTCCCACTTGCCTGAGGAAGAGGAGTTCTGCTCCCCTTCCCATTCTGTTTCTGCAGGTCTTTCCTGAGGTGCAGGATCAGACCTGCTAACCAGCTCTCCAGCTCTTGGAACTTCAGCTTCCCACTAATCCCTCAGCTTCTCTAGGACTTGACTGTGGATTTGAAAACACCCACTACCCTTAAATAATTTTTCTCGGAAATGGTTCTCAACACCTGCCCCACCTATTTCTATTCCAGTTTCTACCTCACACTTCACTTTTAAAATAAAGATGCAGATGAAAATATATTCAGACACTCTGTTGTGTCATGTTAATGATCAACTTGTGGCAAAATTCTAATACTTTTTTTTTCCCAGAGAAGGGAAAGACCTGGGAAAGATTTACATTCTATGCTGAAGATGTTCTGAATGGCCCAAGGTGAGGGCTCTTATCTTACAGCAACTTCTCTAAAGACAAGCGTCCTCTGCTCACAAGCCCCCCAATGCTGTTTTCCAAGGGAGTTTATGGTAAAGTGTCTGCTATAGTTATCAAATTTTAAAACACCAAACTGGGTGTGATATTGCACACCTATAATCCCAGCACTTTGGCAGACTGAGGCAGAAGGATCATAAATTCTAGTCCTGGGCAACTTAGTGAGATCCTGTCCCAGATTTTTAAAAATTAAAAAATAAAATAAAGTAAGACAAAATGGACTGGTTATGTAGCTCAGTGTGAAGATCTTAGGTTCAATTTCTAATACCTCACACACACATTAACATCAGTGGATACTCTTTTCTTAAGCAGTAAGTCATAGAAAGACATCTAACACCAACTGCATAAAATTTTTTAATGATAAATAATCCCACTGCCATGAATTGAATTACAAATGAAAGTCCCCTCTACTCCCACAATATTCCCTAGTGCTCCTCTAGGGTCTGATTCTCCTCATACAGTGAGAGCTCCCTGGGGACAGGGAACAGTGCTTTCTTCATGACTCCGACCTTGCTAAGAGCAGTTCTTAATGTTTGAGTGAATTAATTGAGTGAATTTGTTTCCAAACTCCAGCCACTGTCCTTTACTTATCAAATGCAAACAAAAAAAAGACCAAACCATACCATACATAAAGGGGGCAATCAGTTACTATGACTGTAATGCCATGTAAATTTATTCCATCCAGTTGAAGTCAACGATCATGTTAAGTGAAGAGAACATCTAATAGGGAAACAATTAAGACAACCCACAGATATAAAAGCAGAGTGTGCTTAGGAGGATTGAATGAAAGGAGAAATGTCTAGAAATAACCCAGATACTACAGATAGATAGTATTAGTAGGCCAGAAGGCTCTAAGAAATACACAAAATGCCAGAAAACTTAAGAAAATCACATGTAAGGCCACAAGAACCCTAGCTTGTTTGATGGGGTCTGCAAATGATTTGGTTTGATGAGAAATGCAATAGGGACAGTTTGGTAAGAGGTGAAAGAGGCTCTAACAAATGAGACTTTGAGGTTATCTCCTGGTACCAGGAACTTTTGAGTTCCTTAAAAAAAGCATAGGGAAGTGAAGTGACCTCTGCAGTATCAGAGTTGGTTAGACGTAGATTTTTAAAAAACTATCACTTAAGTCCAGATCCAGAGCATATTTCTCTACTCAATGAGCAAATATACATGTAACTGCATCTATGCAGCCTATGTTTCCCTTGTAGCACTCTAGTGTATGCTTCTAGTTTCCTCCCTTACTCAGAATCTGCTCCCTCTTCTCCACTCAATTAGCATCCCCCAGTCCTCCTTCACTTCCCACTCATTTTTACCTTTTAAGAACTAGTGCCATGAAACCTGGAAGTTCTTCCCTGAAAACTCCCATAAATACTTTTCTTTCCTAGTTCCTACTATGCCCTCGGGCCCTTGGCTCATGTAGCTCTTTTCTCAGATATCTGTTGTTAAAGTAGCAATGATTTTTATACTTTATTCATTCATGTATTATTCAACACCATGTTCCCAGTACCTGTATGCTTAAGTTAAGGTCGAATTAAATAATGAAGATTTCATAGCTTGTAGTTGGTTACTGCAAAGGGCGGGGATTACCTTTACAGCCTTTAAAAGTTCTAAGTAAAAATTTGGTGACGGGGTTGACATTGTATATGAAATAGAAACATTTAATAATAAAAATGTATCAGTACATTATAGTGTGGTATTTGCTGGTACATATTCAATTTATATGACATCAATTTAATAACGTCTAAATTTACTCATATATACGAGTATATAATTTAAGACAACTTATCAGCAAATAATTTTCTAAATAATTACAATGTAAGTATCTAACACTTTAGGGCAAAACATGGGCAATAAATATTAAACAAGATATACAAATGCTTTATTCCTTTTTATTTGTATATAAATGTAAGGGATCTACTTTACATTAACAAGATTATTCACAGCCTGTTAAATTCTATCTTAAAAGCTAGATAATTGTGATATCTCAGTTGAGCAGAAAGAAACCAGATACGTAGGTGCTATTCAAACGTTGCCAGTGCATACCCCACCAGTGTTGAAGCCTCCTCTGGATCTCCATTTCAGTAACTCTGACCCCAGTGTAGCACCATCTCCTGCTTCCCTATAAGGAGATCTGCGCAGAAAAGCAATATGGTACACAGGAAAATATGCTGTACACCCTAAAGCACTGTACTAGTTTCCTAGGCCTGCTATATTAAATTACCACAAGGTTCAGGGCTTAAATTTATTGTGTCATGGTTCTAAATGCTAGAAGTCTGAAATCAAGCTGTTGGTAGGATATGCCTCTGGCTTGTCTCTCCTAGCTTCTGATGTTTGCCTATAATCCTTGCTTCCTTGGAAATGCATCACTTAAATCCCTATCTCTACTTCACATGGCCATCTCTCTGTATGTCTGTGTCTCTGTGCCTCTGATCTTCTACTTGTAAGGACAACAGGCACTGTGCTCTAAGGGAACATCATACTCCCATATGACCTTAGCTTAACTGCTAATGTTTGCTTTTTGTTTGCTTGGGGGTTTTTGTTTTGTCTTTTTTTGTGGAGGGCAGGGTCTCACATGTAGTTCAGGTTGGCCTTAAACTCACTATATAGCCCAGGCTGGCCTTGAACTCATGGCAATCCTCCTGCTTTGGCCTTCTGAGTTGTGGAGGTGTGAGCCATCATGCTTTGCTTGCATTCTATTTTCAAATAAAGCTATATTTTGAAGGGCTGGGAGTTAGGACTTCAGCATATCTTTCTGTAAGACAAAATTCAATCCACAAGCACCATGTGAATAAAAGCACCACATTTCTAACCTAGTGAAATGAGGCTGGCCTAGGTAATTCAGACTAATCCTTCCAAGTAAGATAAGGTGGGAATATATTTTTAAAGCTCAACCTGAAGTTAAGGAGAATTATCAGGTAGTAAAGAATAATGAAAGGCTAAGATTAAGGAGAGAGAAATCTGGAGAGGTTAGCCTAGAATCTGGAGATACTGTTCCCATAGGAATTCCTGCAGCTTCTGGAAGAGTTAGCTGAGTCTGGGAAGCTGAGCAGCAACTCAGGACAGCTTGTAGAGCTATGCAGACAAAACTAGAGTCTCATTCTTTAACAACTATACCCTGAGCAGACTGGTTCTCATAGGTAGAGAAGCCCTCTCAGTCCCTAAAACTAGATTACAATGATGCCTGCTTGCATGTGCCCCAGGTGCCAGCCAGAAACAAGTCTAAATCCTCCCTAAAGGAAGATCATATCAGCTAAGGCCTGAGATTATTTCTGTAAATTGTCATCTATGCCATCTGGCACTTAATCAAAACCAACTGCATATGACGATATGAGACAATATAAATGTATTCCAAATAAAATAACAAGCAATTGAAATAGCTCACAAAGGCTCAAATGAAAGTGTTATAAAATGAGGAATTTAAAGGAACACATAGCTATTCTAGAGTTTAAAAATAATTAAAAGAATTCAATATGTAGGTGTAATAGTAGTTTACAGTTTGAAGAGGAAGTCAATGAACAAAATGATAGGTCAAATGAAATTATCTTGTTTGAAACTCATAGAGACAAAAGGAAAAAAAATAAAGATGAGAAGGTAAAAGATACACGGAGTTGCAGTGAGAAGGTCTAAAAGAGAAATAATTGGAGTTAAGGACAGGAGAGACTGTACAGAAAGCGTAACACCAACAATTATTCAAGACTGAAGAAAAACAAGCACAGATTAAAGATCTTAAATAAATGAGCTCCATACATGATAAATAAAATAAAACTACACCTAGGCACATCATTAGGAACTGCTCAGAAGAAAGACAAAGAAAAAAATCTTAAAAGGAGCTAGGTGGGGGAGGTTTACTTTATTACAAAAGAATTAACAGTAATATTGACTATTTCTTAATGAAAATAATTAAAAGCCTGAAGACCAGAATATCATCAAAATAGTGAGAGAAAATGTCCAAATGCTTAAAGAATAAATAATATCAACATTAAATACTCTTTAGAAAGAAATAAAATATTATAAAAACTCCTCCAAGGAACCAAAAACAAGGTATTTCCTGAGTCATTTTGGGTCAAACCAAGCCATGGCCTAAAAATGTGACAAAGACCACCAAAGTAAATTACAGTAAAAATTCACCCTCCTGAGCAAAATCCTGAATACTAGGAAACTAAACCCAGAAATATATAAAAATGATAATATATCGTTAACAACTTGTTTTATGGCAGGAAAGCAAGTCATCACATTAACACAGAATAAAGAAGAAAATCAAAGGATCATATTCACAGATTCAGAGAACAAATTTGATTAAATTCAACATCATTTATGATGATAAAACTCTGCAAACTAGGGCTAGAGAGGCACTTCCTGAATCTGCTAAATGATGTTTATAAATAACTACAGCATTCCCCACTTGGTGAAATAATGAAGGCTTCCTACTGAGATCAAGGACAAGGCAGGAAAGACTGCATCACTGTCTGTATTTAACATCATACTGAAAAAAAAAAAAAAAGAGGTAGAAGGAAGAGAGGAAAAAGCCCCTCACTCACAAATATTTTGAGGTTGCATACTGAAAAAAATCTTCATGTAAATTTCTCGAACTAACAATTAGGAGATACAAGGTTAGTCTAAAAATACAGAAAACATTCAGAAAAGAAAGAAAGCTGTAACATACACTAACATCAAAAGCAAAAGATATGCAAGACCTTCACACAGAAAACTTTAAAATGTCTTTTGGAGAAATTTTAAAAGGCCATTAATAAATGTAGAAATCTAAGTCGTTTTCGCGAATTTGTGGATTCAATACTATAAAGATGTCCATATCCCCAAGTTAGTCTACAGATTCCATGTAATCTCAATGAAAATCAAACAGTTTTTGTTTACTTCCACCTATTTTGTGGAAAGGGGAAACAGACAAGCTAATTTAAAAATTTATTCATAAATACAAAAAAACAATAATACCTTGTTCCAGTGACTACTGAAACTTACTGTACAGAAATAGTTCTTAAGAAAATGTCACTTTGGCAAAAGAATTGACAAAGCGATAGAATAGAAATTCCAGAAAGTGACTGAGGCATAGTGATGTTCAGGGAAGGGAAACCAACTTCCTGGATTCCTGGAGTAACATCCTGGTCCTCCATGTAATTGTGGGCAAGGTTCTTTTCCCTCTGTGGGTCTTTGCTTCTTTGTTACATCATGAGGTAGATGGACCAGGTCATTAGATTCTGATTTGAAACCAGAATAAACCTGTTAATAAACACTTCAGATCTACAGGGTCTCCTCATTCTCACTTCCACCCAAAAGCAAAATAATCTTCCAACAAACTAGACAACATATATTGAACAAGAAGAGACCAAAAATAGTAAAAGTAATCCTGGGGAACAAGAGCAAAGCAGGAGGCATCACAATCCTGGACTTCAAGTTACATTACAAAGCTACATGATAAAAACAGCATGATACTGGCAAAAAAACAAATATGTATTAATGGAACAAACTAGCGAGAGGTACAAACAACTCCAGGCACATTCAGCTATCTGATCTTTGTCAAAGATCCAAAAACGTAAGATGAAGGAATGATAGCCTCTTTAACAAATGGTGCTGGAAAAACTGGCTATCTACATGCAGAATACTGAATCTAAACCTACATTTCTCACCATGAACTAAATTAAAATTAAAATGGATCAATGATCTAAATGTTAAAACACAGACAATCTGCTGCAAGATACAAACTCTTAAAAGTCATAGGCACAGGCAGGATTTTCTTTACAAAATCCCACTGCATAAGTAGTAGTATCAACAATCAATAAATGGGATCATATCATATTAAAAAGTATCTGTACCTCAAAGAAAACAATCAACAGAGTGAGGAGACAATGGGAAAAAAATTAGCCAGCTGT
Source organism: Chinchilla lanigera (assembly GCF_000276665.1). Taxonomy (NCBI): domain Eukaryota; kingdom Metazoa; phylum Chordata; class Mammalia; order Rodentia; family Chinchillidae; genus Chinchilla; species Chinchilla lanigera. The sequence goes on along the minus strand of NW_004955421.1, from coordinate 4,755,968 downwards.
TTCTCAGACAAAAGACTAAGTTCTAGAAGAACTTAAAGAAAAAGTTAGACTCCCCCCCAAATAAAAAACCCAATCCACAAAAGGTAGCTAAAATGAAGATACTTCTCAGAAGAATTAGTACGAACAGCCAATAAATGCCAATAAATGCATGAAAAAAAGTTCAACATCTCCAGCCATTAGAGAAGTGTAAATTAAAGCAACACTGAGTCTTCATCTTACTCCAGAAAGAAGGGCTATGATCAAAAAATCAAATAATAAATGCTGGTGAGGCTGCTGGGAAAAAGAAACCCTTCTATATTGTTAATAGGAGTGTAAATTAGTACAACCATTATGGAAATCAGTATGGAGATTCTTCAAAAAACTAAAACTAGAAATTCCAATTGACCCAGCTATTTCCCTTCTAGTGTTTTCCAAAAGACATATCCTATTGCAATGATATATGTATACCCATGTTTATAGCAGCATAATTCGTAATAGCTAAATCTGGGAAGCAGCCTACATATCCATCAACAGATGAGTGGATAAAGGAAATGTGGCACTTCTCCACAATGGAGTAATATTCTCCTATAAAGAAGGATAAACTTGAGCCATGTGTAGAAAAATGGATACCCCTTGAGACCATATTGTTAAGTGAAATAAATCAGACACACAAGATTAAATATGGCATAGTTTCTCTTACATGAGAAACCCAAAATGTAAACAAAGAGTAAAATAAAAATAATACGAAATAGGGAGATAGGTCTTTTGCAAAAGGTAAGGTGACCAAGAGATGGAGTGAGGTGGGAGGGGAGAGAAAGAGAATGAAAAAAAAGAACTAGAATTCTTTTTTTGAATGAAAAAAAAAAGAAAAAATGAAAAAAAAGAACAGGCATTACAGTATGTGCATATTACATGATGCACATTACCAGCTCCCCATGAGGAATGCAATCATTATGTATTACAAACATGCACCAATAAAAAAATTGTTTTATTCTTAAAACAGCTGTGACCACACCCAACCAGTGATTTCTGACACTAAAGGATTCTGACTGGTTTTGTTTTCTTGTTTGTTTTTAGACAGGGTCTTCCTATGTAGTTCACGCTGGCCTCAAATTTGCAGTGATCCTCCTGCCTTGGCCTCCTATGTGCTGGGTTATAGGCCCAAGTGGATTTTGTGTTCTTGAAGTCAGCTTTTCTCTCCAAGAGAGTTTACCTTTAAACAAACAAACCAACAAACCAACAAACCAAAAACCAAACCCAAAACAACCATTTCTCCTCTCTTTTCCAGGAGGAAGGACCTATGTCCTGTCGTTTTCAGATTCTAGCCCAAAACATTACAGTAGCCTGAGTATAGATGATATGGTACACTGTGTCCTACCTTGTCTGCCCAAGTTTTAGAAAGCATATAAGGCAGTAGATGAATCAGACAGAGCTATGTTTTACAATTTTTGTTTTCATTTACAGGCTTATTACCAAGTTTCTAACTAAACTATGTAAGTGTGTATGAGAGGTAAGTTATTGTGAAGATTAAATGGAATAAAGTATATGAAGCAGTTAGGACAGTATCTAGCACACAGTAATTATTTAATAAGTAGAAGCCCTTGTGGACAACATACTAGAGCTGAGTGCTGGGCTATGATGATGAAGAAGACAGGCTATATAATGAGAATAACAAAGTAGGCTTGTCAAGGTTTATCTCACAGTGGCTAATGTGCAGTTGATGCTCAATAAATATTTGTACAACAAGAAGCTGTTAACACTTGAGGTCTCAAAATCCTGAGAGAAGACTCACTTGTTTACAGTGTCAGATGTCGTTCAAAATGAAAACTGGGTTCCTAATACTGCACTTCATTATTATCAAAGAGAAAGATGGCTCCCACGTCCTTCTTCAGTACTCTACATACACACACGCACACACACAAACACACACACACCCTGGACTCCCACTGACATCTTTCCCTTTCTTCCCATCATGAATGCACATGGTCCCTCTGATGTTTGTGATCATCTTTTGTGTGGGCAGCCTATAACCTTGCTAGTACTTAGTTGGCTCACAGAACTGAGGCTGCCCCTTGTCCCAGGACTCCTTAATTCAAAACTACCTATAAAGAAATGACCTCAAAATGAACAATAAGTTAGGTACTACAAAGTCCTATTCCAGACCACTTTAGAAATGAAAATAACCTGTCTAGAAAGAAGGAGTGGTCAGGGTGATTGAAGGAAGGAGCTGGACTCCTCTGCTGAGGAAGCCACATCCTTCTCAGTCACTCTCTGGTGGGATAGCCAGACAATCACTCTGGACACCACCAGAGGGGCTGTGGGGCCCCCTACTCCCTCTACTCCCTCCACTTCCTCCAAAGACCCCATAAATCAAATTGCTTTTGAAGTGAATATGCTAAACTTTGTGCTAAGGACAATTTTTTACTTGCAAGCATATCAGAATTCTGCTCCTCCTTGTCTCTGTAGAGGTTTACACCTGCCACCCCAGTGTTTGAACTACTTCCTGCCTATTGCTAGTACTCCTCTCTTGTTGCCCTTCTCAGTAAGAATCTAAAATCTGACTTGGAAACTCACTACAATGTTTAACCAAATAAAGACTTTTCTCCAATGAAATCTCTGTTATTTGCCTAAGGTTCTTTTTGTTAGATACTCAGTGGGATTAGAAAACAGCTAACATGCACTTTGGATAAAGTTGCCTTCATCATTTCCCCATCCGCCAGCCTTCTAAATTCAAGGTGCAAGGCTCTACTTCAAAAGTTCTTCCTTCCAAGATCTTGCTGGCCCTGCAGTGAATTCACTTTCAAAACTCCCCAAAAGAAAGGCATCCCTCTGCAGCCTGGACTCAGTTCTAAAGTTCCAAATTAACTCAGTTCTAAAGCAAATTATCACTTAAATCTGTGATCTCCCCTATTTATGAAACATACAGAATAATATCCTCTAATTTACTATTCAGTCAACTTGGCAAATTGCACTGTGGAAAAGTGAACATAGCAGTCATTGTAATGTCATTCAAGGTTCATGCCTGCTTTGATTTCCAGAGGATAACAGTAAATCAAATCAATCTTTTCTGAAAAACTGCTTTGAAGGAATTAAGGGTATACAGTGATTTAAATGACTATGCATGCTCACTCTAAACTCTGCATCTCTGCTAGTATGTTTGCAATATACAGAAAAACCACTTCATCTAACAAACCCCTTCAGTTATAAACAAGGGACAGAAGTATGACTTCTCACAGCAGGGTAGGAGCTGCAACCCTGGAACCAGCCAGAGCTTGAGAGGACCTGTAACCCATCTTCTCACTCCCCAGGACAGCAAGGACTACATTCCCAGGAGGTGAGCTCACACCTGAACCCTCACCACCTGGCCCTATCTTATGGAACAGAGTCAGTCGGCCTCTGAGTCCTTCCCTAGGACAAAAGGGTACTTATTTCACAGCAAGACAACTTTCCCCCTGAATTTTAAAAATTAAAGCAGGAAAAAGAAAATTTTATAATATTACAGCTTTTAAGAAATACATATCATATATGCTTGTACATTATTCATAAATTGTACTGTCTACTTCTGATGAGCTATTTCCACAAATTTTCTTTATGTTTATTTCTTATTAGTACATGTCAGCAGTACATGTTTATAGTCATCTTAGGGAGTAGATACACACACTTAACATATCTTAGTTCTTTTTATTCCCTTCTCCTCCACCCTTCCTCGATCTCTAGATCTTCTCACTTTCAGCAATTATCTTTAAAATGAGTATCCAGGTTTCCGACCAAAAGAATGCAAGTTAGCCTCTGAGGACCATGGATTCAATTGAAAGTTTAGCAAGTAAAAGTTTCAGTCCCTGTGCTAGCCACTGTATGGTTACTATGGGGCCCAAACTGTTAATACTTTATTCACATTACTTCATTTAATCCTCACAGTAAGGTTATGAGGTAGTTACTATTATTCTTCTCATTTTATAGATGAGTAAACTGAAGGAGAGAAGGGTTAAGTAACTTGCGCACTTAGCTAATAAGTGGTGGGGCTGGGATGTGGACCCAGGCATTGTAACTACAATGTCCATGTCTTAAGCACTCTCTCCAGAATGTGCAGAGAAAAAAATGTGTGATACATTCACCCTGTGGGAAATAAAGTTTAATATTTAATCAGGCTTACACTTAAAACCCATTAGGGTTAGTTCACAGGCATCACAAATTCTGAATTACAGGCAACAGTGATATGCTGTACTTCGCCACCCTCAGCCCCCCCGTGTGGGGACTGGCAGGCACTATGACCCTGCTCAATCAAGGTCACACAGCTCCATGACTTCAGAGTGCCTGGTGCAACAGACTTTCTCCCTACAGGGGGATTAGGGAACTGGGGCTGCCCATCCAGAACTATTTCTTTCCCTCCTGCTGCTGATTAAAAGAACACTACCATACCAGGAAAAGCAGGAAGCTGGTTTCAGATATGCTAGAACAACAGCTCCACTGTTGAGAACTACTGGCAGGAGGCACAGTCACTGCCTGTCCCTGGGCCTCCCGCCTGGAAAGAAACAAGACAGTTTCAGGGCAGTGGTGGGCAGGCCATGGGCAGACAGGGGTGAGTGCCACAGGTCATTTCTCTAAACCAGCCACTTGGCCACCCTGCTCAGCCTTTTGGCTCTGCAGGTTAAGCAGCACCCACTCTATGCATCACTGTTTCTTTGTAATTCCATGTCAGACCTGGCAGCTGGGTATCATAGTTTCCACAGCACTCAGGATGAGGTCCAGAGCACTCAGGTGATCTGCTTAGCCAGGGATAGGGATTGGAACCTGGCCTTGTCTACCTTCAAAGCCTCTAATGTGATGCATCTGTCATCATCATGCTACGCTATGAAATTTCTTTCTTGAGTTTAGCTGAAAGCACATCTTAATTTTTGTTTAGTTAACAAAATAGATACTAATGAATTAGTATCAGTTTCTTTATAAACAAAAACATCAAGAAAAAATTTTTAATACAGGGAAGTGAACCCTGGGCTGCTGTACTGAGCTACAGCCTCACTCCCACTTTATTTTTTATTTTGAAACAGGGTCCCTCTAAACTGGTAAGTTGCCCAAGCTAGGCTCAAACTTATTATCCTCCTGCCTCAGCCCAGAATGCTGAGATCATAGGTGTATGCCATCACACTTAGCTTCAAAATTTCTTTCTAATTATTATTATTTTTTTTTTAAACAGGCTGTGTAATTTAGAGTGGTCCTGAACTCACTACGTATCCCAGGCACCTGGAACTCAAAATCATTCTCCAGTCTCAGATTTCGGAGTGCTGGAGTTATAGGCATATACTACCACACCCAGCCAAAAATTCTTAAGGAGCAAATAAAATTTTGACAAAGACAAAATATCAATGTTGGGTAAAGGCTACAGATAAACTGAAGAGAAAAACCCAAGACCATCACCAATAGTAATATAAGCAGAAATAGTAACCTCTAACAAACCCAGAAAAATCTGGACTTCACTACTAACCAAAGAAATGCAAAAATAATCTCACTCGTATGTTGAACATGAAGAAGATGATCTCACAGAATTTGAGAGGCAAGAGAGAGTTAAGAGGGATGAAGAAAGATTGATCTATAGATGCTAAGTTACAATGTGCTAGATACAAGAAGTATGATGTGTCATTACACAGCAGGATGATGACAGATAACAGTAATGTACTTTCAATTTCAAAAGCTATCAAACAGGATTTTGAAAGGTTTCATCATGAAAAAATGATACAGGTTCAAGGAAATAAATATGTTTAACCTGATTTAAACAATATGCAATGTATATATGTACTGAAACTTATCATGGTACCCCATCAATATATAAATTTTTATTTTCTGTATACATTAAAATAATCTTTTTAAAAATGAAGAGAAACCCCAAAGAAATGCAAAATATAATCAATATAACTCACTCTCATAATGATAATTAAGAATTTAGAAAATACAGTGGTGCCTTGGTTAACAAACAATTTGTTCTACAATTTTGGAAAAGATGGCCATATTTTTGTTTGCGTAGGAAAGACACCTGTGGTTGTGTATGTCACCTGATGAAGAGTTTACAAAGACAAAGTTTTGCCAAATACTTCTGTTTGTGAACCAAACTGTTCACAAAGGTGTTCAGGAACCAAGGTACCACTGTACAACATTGGTACCAGAGCACAGTGCTTGTGGAAGTGTAAACTGCTACTGTTCTCTTGGAAAGCAATTTAACAATCTGCAACAAGAGTCACAAGTACATTTACATACTTCTTTACCCAGTAATTCCATTTCCTTAGTATCTTGAGGGATTAATTTAAAATATGAAGAAGCTGGATGCAGCATGGGTATGTTTGTCTCTACCTTGCTTACAAGTGGAATAAAAAGAAAGAATTTGTTCCTTGGGGATTGGGGTCATAGAGCTCAGCAATTCAGGCACTCAACCACTACAGCCAAAAGAGAAGAAACTCTGGCTAGAGTTCCAGGCAGCAAACTTTGTGGCCATTCACATGGTCCTGGTTTTAGGCACATGCAGAATGGAAGAATTACAGGGTCAGGAAGGCTTCCACTCAGATTTCAAAAGGCCTGGGAGGTCAGGCACTGTGCCTGAGAGGGCTGTGTGTGACACTATAAGTGTGAAACCCAAAGTGCAAAGGAGACCCAGGGAGAAAGGTTGCAGAAGCCAGGCGCACAGATCATCTGAGGAAAGCAGCAAGGACTGAGCAAAGCCAACCCAAGAGACAGGCCATGAGGGCTACAATCATTGGCAGTACTATAGGGGCTGGGCCCACCCAAGCCCTTTAGAGTTCACAGAATGCCCTGGGTGCTGGCATGGAACTACAGGATTTAATGTTTACCCTGCTGGATTTTGGTCTTACTTTGGCCCTACTCTTTTATTTTCCCTTATGTGTACTTTTTAGGACAGGAATGTTTATCTTATGCCATTGTATGTTGGAAGTGCTTAACTTTATTTTTACAGGAGCTTATTAAGAATTTGCCTTAAACCTCAGAGGAGAATTTGGACTTAGAGTTTTCAACAATACTGAAGCTGTTGGGACTTTGGCAACTCTTAAGAGATGAATTAAATGCATTTTGCATAAAGGGACACACTTAAGTCGGGGTGGGATGTTACGGCTTATATGTAGATGTCCCTCCAAAGACTCATGTGCTCATAGGTGTGGCTTTTGGGAATAACTGGATCATAGGTATGTGAGACTGGGTCATGGGTGTGTGATAATGGATTAGTTCACTGGTTTAGCATAGTTCTGGGTGTACACTTAAGGAAAAGGGAAGATCCACACTGGGTATCAGTGGCACCAACAAACAGGCTCGTAGCCTGGATGAAATAAAAAGGGAAAGAAGGAAGGCTTGCTGCTTCCTCCCCGACATGCCACGGACTGTTTCTTCTCTGCCATGCCTCCCTGTGTTGGAGCCAGCTAACTATGGTCTGAAAGAAGATGGAGTAGACATACGGCTCAAAATATTTTATGCAGCCTCTTCTTATAGGTTTACATGCATCTGCCATAGCTTCCACTTTCTACTGGACAGTTTTGTTGTTGTTGTTGTTGTTGTTTTGTTTTGTTTTTTAAACAAAAGAGAATGACATCTGGAATACTCTAACCAGTGTGATGGACATTCACCCACTTGGTGGGTGTTCCCAGGTGGTCAGCTTCCAGAAGCAAACCTGAAGGGCAGCTCACATCATCACATCTTTCATGTGGTTTCTAGGCTGCATTTGTGCTGTGTTTGTGTTCTGACCTTACAAAGGGTACTTTTGTTCCATTAACCACTTGTGGTTCAGCTGCTACATGAAGGGTTAGAGGGAAGATCAGCCAAACGGAACAGTAGGAGGTTTCTGATTTCTTAAAAAACCGGAGGACTATTTGTTTTGTATGTCAGGAACAGAGAGCTGCATTTACCACATGCAATAGTTCCAAGCACATCACTGTCACTACTGAGGTAGAAAGCCCTGTGAATTCATGCTTTAATTGCTTTTTATCCCTATACCCCGCTTCCATACCCCTCAGCCCCAGGTAAACTTTAGAAGGTGCTTAAAGTGTGTATCTTTATGTTTGTATCAGGGCTCACAAAGTACTGTATGCACTGTATTTTTACAAGCACCTACTTTTAACTCATGGAAGTATTACTTTGTACATCTCATTCTTATTTTTCCATTAACTGTTGTTCTTGAGATTCACCCACACTGCTATGCGCATAGTTCCTAATGTCTGTATAATACACACACTATGGCATGCATCTCTTGAGGGACTTAATGCTGTGACTTCTCTCACCCTGGCCTGTTACTCCACCGTTTTCTCATTTAACACCTCTACTTACCCTACACGTGTAACACACATGTACTATTTACATAGAGCCTAATATAATATCAACAGTGTCAATTGTGTAAGACTAAAGTTCTTTAAGTCTCTATTTTTTGAGACAACTGCATGAAACATGCTGTTTTCAAGAATGTGTTGTTATATGTCAAAAATGTCCATGCTAATTTTAATAATTAAAGATGTATAAAAATATCTTTAATTTCCTTCATCTTCCTTTAGACCTCTGTTGTTGTTTTTTTCTGTTCTTTAAAATCAGTACACGTTTATAGTCATGACAACTACATTTCTCATGGGGAGTTAGTACATGTACATAACACATCTTTGTCATCTTCTTCCCCTTCTCTCCCTCCCTCCATCTCTTGGTCCCCTTCCCTTTTGCAAAAGATCTATATCCCTTTTTTTTTATTATTTTTACCTTGTTCTATATATTTTGGGTTTCTCATGTAAGTGATACCGTGCCATATTTAAGCATGTGTGTTCTTTAGACCTATTTCAAAGCAAGTGCTTTCAGAAGAGCCATGAATGGCCACCTAAGACCCTCAAGGTCAGGATCCAAATTCTAAAGATGTCAGAAGGGTATTTGCTGGTGTGGTTTTGTAATCTGGTACCTCTGAGATCATGATTTGACCCTAAAATTGACAATGTGGGAGTCACGTATGTCTCGGCAACATACACACACCAGAGAACAGGAAAGGAGGCAGAGTTTTAGAAGAAATAGGGCCGGGGTAATATTGCCCCACTTGGTCCATATGCACTGACTATAACCTCCACTACAGTAAGTACTGCATATGACTATATGTCTTCATTGTTCACTAAACAAAGCAGGTCCACACACCTACACCTGCACCTCCTAAGCACTGTGTGTGTACCACGGTGGTTACTACCAGTTTGGGGTTAGGAGAGAAGATGGTAAGGCTCAAGGAGTGAACCAACTTTCCCAAAGTCACAAGGGAAAAAAGGGGTGGTAGTTGATTATACTGGGTCCCTCCACACACACAGTGGGCAGCACACTCTTTGGACATCAGGCTGTAACAGTCTGCCTACCAGGATACACTGTTCATACCTACCCTAGGGATTCTGGCTCTACAGATAGTATTTCAACCAGGGCCTCCCTCCTAGGATCTTGGTGAACCATCAGGGAGGTACCGGTGAAAAATGGGAGCCCCAGAGGGACATCTCCTCCCCTGTGTAAAGTCATCTCCTTACAGAGCTTGAAAAGATCTTAGGAACATTATCCACCAGGATTCTCGCAGGAAACAGACAGCACTCTCAAAATGAGTAATTTGAGGAGTGTTTAATAAGGGGACCATTTATAAAGGGGACCGGAATGCAGTGCTCTGGGACTAGTAACAGTGGCATGCTTACACCCCTAGGACTGACAGGGTGAGGGGAGGAGAGGCCACTGGACCTGAAACAGGGCACCCTGCGGTAGAGCTGCCTGCCGGGATTCCAGATCTTCGGTGATGCCATAGGTGGGGCCAGAAAAATCAATACTTCCTCACAACTCCCAGTGATCCCCACTGGCAACTGGGAGCCAGGAGGCAAGGAAGCCCATTCATACGTTCCTACAGGTCAGTTTCCAGGGGACAGAGAGGGCTAAGAGGATTGGGAAGACTGAAAGGGACAAAAAGAAAACATCCAGCACAAGAATTAACATAACACCCTGACTTGAAAGGTACTGGGCCTGAGGTAGGGAGGCCTGGGCCAGAAAATCAATGGGTGTTGCAGGGAGCTGGGAACACAATCCCTGGTTGCCAGCTGATACTCCTCTCCATTTGATTAAAGGATATCTTTTCTTATAAGCATGACTCAAGCCTTGAAAAGTAACAGTATTTCACATTAGGTAGAATTTGGGGGTATTTCTGTTTTATAGATGGTGCATTTAAAAGCTAGCTCTTCATGGTACAGTTCACACTCCCTGAGCTACTCCCCAAACATAGCTTGTACCTGTGTACTATGCCTTTGACCTGGGAGTCAAGGCTCACACAATTTAAGGGGACTACAGCACAGAATAAAACACTTTACAGCAGGAACAGATCTGGGGAACACTTGTAGAGCTCTACAGAGATGCCCAGCTGCAAGAGGAAGATGGAAGAGAGCATTCAAAAACCCAGTTGTCCAGCTCAGACAACTAGATCCTTGGCCTTCAGTGAACCAATATTGCTCTCCTACCCTAAGTACTTACAGAAATAGCTGTGCATTGACCCACAACTTGCCCAGGCCTGGAAAAATACTCCAGGATATTTTAGAAATCACATGTTCTTTCAAGTCTCTTTAAATTTGACTAGAGAACTCCTGGCTAAAAAAAGAATGAATCACTGAGATATTTTCTGTAGGCATATCTGAGCTACAAATTCAAAATAAAAGATCAAAATGTTTTTTGACTCTCAATTTCCCTTACACAATATTGTCTATAAACCTTTCCCCCTTTCTGAAGTAAAGCAAGCTTCCCAGTTCTCTAGATAACAGTTTTGTATCAAGAAAACTGTGAACAAAATATTGATGATTAATCTGATACAGATAATAGCATGATAGCTCTGTAACTACAAAAATCAAAATCACGAGAGAACTTTTATTCAGCTTCCTAACTTTTATATTCATTCGTATCATCTCTAAATTTCCTCAGTCACTGTGTGCAGAGCTGTGGGCAGAGAAAATAATGAGACTTAGCAAGACAGGTGGAGGCCAACCCACAAAAGAGGTTTCTCCCACTTTCTTCTGTTTTAGGCCATGATGAGGCACTCAAAACTTCTGAACAGAGGAGTAATTAGATTGTATCATATTTTAGCAAGGTACACTGAAGAGATGTATAGGATGAAGAGGAGGAGATGTAGAAGTAGGAAGCCTAGTTAGAAGGCTGTTGTAACTGCAGTTCAGATGCAAGGATAGACCAAAAAAATAACCTCCTAAAACTAGATTTTTAGACCAGGTCTGCATGATGCAGCAGGGAAATGTGTCTTGAACACATGGTAAGGAAGGGATTCATGACCACTGTCTTAATACCCAACACACACAAAATACCCTAAACATACAAGTTTAAGAAGGAAAAGTTTATTTTGCCTCACAGTTTGTGAGGAGCAATGGCAAGGAGAAATAGCCCATGGCAGGGCAGGCAGGAGGCAGTGGGCAGCAAGTAGCCTCCCTTTCCCTTTTATCCCACCCAGGCTACAAATCTTTGGATGGTGCTACCTATACTGAGGGTGGGCCTTCTCATTAACCACATCTAGAACTATGCTAAAGCGATCAGTGGGCTAATTTAATACCATACACTCATAATCCCACATGCCCTAGATCCAGTCAGCTCTGATAAGTCCCACCTATGTGTGCATGATATCTAGATATAAGCCATAATAGCCACAGACATGTTTTTTCTATGAAAAGGAGGTTGAGCAGAAAGCCACATTCTGAGCAATAGACAAGGGTGAGCTGCATTAGTTCCAAGGTCTGCTACCCACTGATGCCAATTCTTGGGGGTCTGGGGTAGTTCCACAGCCAGGGAGTCAGAAGTTGCCCTCTCATCCCTCACATGGGTCCCCCACCTCTGCTCTGATAAGTCACCACCTGTCAATGAGCCTTTTTTTTCCACTGCACAACTCTTCACACTGTGAAGTCTGGGTGAAATCAGTATCCTGGGATTTCAAATACATAGGAAGGGTCATTTCATCTGAAGCCTGATGAGTCCAATATTGCTCTTGGGTGCCAGAGAAGGTACCAAGTGTAGACTCCCCCAAGGAAATTAGTGCTAAACAGCCACAAAGCGATAACCCATAAACAGCTCAACTCTTCTCAGGAGTCTAGCTCTTTTCTACTTAAATTGCAAGTGTCACAAAATCAAGTTCAAAGTTTCAGTGAAGGGCTATTTTACTGGTAGTCTGACAGGCAGTCAGCCCCTAGAGCTATAAACCTAATGGTAAGGAGGTATGCTAACCAGCCCTGGATAGGTAAAGGAGAACTCATGAAGTCACAACATATGTGACAGGGATCTTGTGAGGAAGAAGGTGCCTTCCGGTTATTTTCTGCTTAAACTGTTATAAGCCACTGCATGGGTTGCTTCAGTCAACCAGTAACCTAGTGGCAGTAGCAGTGGCAGTGGCAGTGAAGGCTGACAGGCCTGGCAGCAGTCAGAAGCATCTGTACATGGAACTGATAAAAACTCGGCCCCAACAGTGAGAACACCCTGAGCCATTGTAGCTTCTCTGGGAAGGAGTATAAATGCAAGGTGGACAAGAAGAAGGATTGCTGGACTTTCATCCCAAGAGGCTCTGAGCCTGTTCCTGGTACTATATAGCCACTTCAAAGCCCAAACTGAGAGGAATCTGGTGGGGTGTGTCAAAGTGTGACACATGCTTTGCTGATTCTGTTTGCCTGCACAGTCCTGCAATAACCCTTATGATAATAAGGACAGTCTTGCCTGCCTCTAGCATTTGAACCCAAGGGCACAGATGTACTCTCACCATCTGAGTCAAAAATTACACAAATAACATCAAACCATTATGTTAGAGACAAGAGACAAGACAAGCCGTATGCATCAGCTTTCCTAATGACCTTTCCCCAGATGACTGAATACAAGTTTTCACATCCTGTTTTGCCAAAAACTCTCCATTACCCTTTCCCCAACCTCTAAAGTTAGCCTCACACCTCAGGGTTCAAAGCTGTTTTGTAGCAGCAGCAGCTATAATAACAACAACAAAAAGACCTCTTAAGTGAGTCACTGGTTTAAAGTATGCGTATACACATTCCCTCATTTGTCCTGACAAGTGCCCCTCACCTCTCAATAGCTTGAGAGGAAGGTTTGCACCACCAGCAGCTTCCTTTTCCAATGACAAGGTCTGTCTCAGGAGTGGGTTTCTGGCTGCCCTTTCCCAAGTCCTCTCCTCCATCTTTGCACAGAAGCCACACTCTCCACCGTACCCTGAGGTTGGTAAACCAGTCAACTGACCAAGGCTTTGCTGGGCTCTCTAACACCACTCTCGCTCTCAAACACCTGAGGCCCACCGAAGAGCTCAACTTCAGAGGGGTGGTCTTTCTTGGAGCACAAACCACACAGGTTTCAAGGTGGACAGTGCCCACTTGAATTGTGCGACACTGCATCTCTCACGGTGTGAGACTCTGTGGTAATGCAGTGGGGAGGATGTAGAACCCACTGAGCACTTGCCACAGCCACAGGCCTCTACAGAAGAAAGCAACCACAGTGTGTTTTGTGGCCATGGGGCAGCGTGGTATAAGACTGACTGTACTGTTCCTCAGTGACAGTCACTGAGTGATCCAGACACTGTCTTTTGAGGGAGGGAATCTGAATATGAGATACAGCAGAGGCAGCAAAGACAGTAGTTTGGGTGAGACAACAGAGAATAGGAGTAAAAGTAAGAGGAATTAAGGGCTAAGACAACTAGAAGAATCCCTAGGATAGGGAGCCACAGATGCCCAATTTTAAAATAATGGTTTGTTGGTAGGTCCCCAGAGTTCCTGGCATCCTGAAAAATGAGTTGCAAATGGGTCTAGTGGCGGGTATACAGACCTATAATGAATGAACTGTTGGTTGCTGTGACCCACGCCAAATTTCCCTATATCCCTGGAGATTTCCACAAGATGCCCCCATTCCATGAGGCAAATGAGGTATATCCCTGTTAAGTTAAAGAGCCTGGCTAGAGCTATTATTACTGGAGAAAACTCAGAAAGAAGTGTCTCTATTTCTCAGGAAGAAAAAGTAACAATGGACGAGCTAGGTGGTCTGGTTTAACAATGTTTCTACTGGAGTTGTCCCCAGAGATGAACTCTTATTCTCACAGTCAGTGTGTTCCCTGGGAAGAACAGCACAGACAGAGGCCAGAATGAACCCTGACATGATCAACAGAGTAGTCCTCTTCTCTTGTCCCTTTAACCTAGACCCAGATCCCATCCCTAAGGAGGCTGGTTAGGATTAGTTAAAGGTACCTGGAATCCTGGCAAACAATTTCTCCTTCCCAGAAACAGAAGTATCTCTCCTAAAACAAAAATTGTGTTACTTCTGTAATTGGAAAACACTGAGGACAAGGTAATGTCTGATAGTAAAGTACTGGTAGAAAGTGTGATGCTCTATCTTCAAAATGGAAAGAATATTCTGTACTCATTAAATGTAATGTTCTCAAAATATTTTTAATAACATGGGGAAAATCTGATGGTCTGCAACAAGTAGCTGGTAGAGGAGCTTAGGTAGGTGGCAGAACACTCGCCCAGCACACATAATGCCCTAGGTTAGATTCTCAGTACCACAAACGTTAATGATTTTTAAAATAGCTGGTATAGTAAGCTTTATGTATGGCATATTTATCAGGAGCCCCTTATATGTATATGCATATACACAGTAGCTAAAAGAAGAAAAAATTTAAAAAGCTAAGAATGGCTAAAATCTTTAAATTGTATTATGGATGACTGTTTATACTTTTCCATATTTTATAAGATTTCCATAGTACCTTTTATAAGCATAAGAAAAGTCCTTATAAATAAAATTTTCAAGCAATGGTGCACTGTCATTAAACACATTTTTCCCTTTCTTTCTTCAAATTCTTACATCAACAGAAGCTGAACACTTTCTTCCGTCAAAAATTATCCTTACTAATTCCAATAAATAACATCCCAAAGTGTGAAAGCTGATTTGAAGCATTGGTTCAGAGGTTAGACACATTTTTCATATTAGTCCTTCAACCTGATTTTATTACCTTCTGTTCCCTCTCACAATGACTCCCAAACAACTTCCACAAAATGAGGAGCAGAAGTATAATATTCTCTACCATGGTATTTTCAGCCCCACCCCAACCTCACGCTCAAGCCTTTCTTTCTATCTCTAGCACGGTTCCATTTCACTGGTTCTAACTAGAGGTGTAATTCAATGCTGCAACTCAAAGGCAGCACAAACTCATCTTCAGAGGAGGCTGTGTTGTCACAGAGGCTGAAAGACCTGGCCAAGTGGTTGAATCACTCCAGTTCACAAATACTTCGGTGAAACACCTCTGTCTCCCCATGGACTATAAGGAAGAGCAATTCTTTCTGTTATTTAAAGAAACAACAGATAGCATTGTTGAGCATTCACAGTGTGTTAGCCACTGATTAAAGCTCTTTACCTATTCAAACTTGTAAGTAGCACAATTATCCCAATTTTACAGATGAGGAAACTGAGGCCCACAGAAGGTAAGTAATTCACCCAAAGTTGACAGTAACAATGCTAAGGATAGACATTAAAAACAAACAAACAACAACAAAAAAAAACAGAAATCCAGAGCCAATGTGTTTAACAACTATATCTTAGTTTGCAATACATCACTGCAACTGCCTATGCATTCTGTGACCAGGACAGGAGATTTCAGGATCCAAGGGCCGGAGTCCTTCCTTCTCTTAGTGCAACTCTGATGTCCTGGCCTCCTCACTCTCTTCTCTGCTATTGCTTCTGACCTTCATGCTTTTGTCTTGAGCTCATCCTTAACCCTTCTGGCTTAGACTTGTCTCAAGACCCACTTGGCAGCCAGGCATGGTAGCAAATTCCTATAATCCCAGCACTTGGGAGAAGGATCACTTCTATGACAGCATGGGCTATATAGTGAGTTCAAGGTCAGAAATACATAGTGAGACCCTGTCTCAAAAAAAAAAAAAAAAGAAAGCCTGACATCACCGCAGTAAGTGCCCAAAAGCGAGGCTCTCAGTCTCTCACCACCGAACACCATAGGAAACAACCTAATTTGTTCCTGTTTTGGCCTTAGGCTACAGGACAGTCATACTTTAGGTCATGAGTTCACAGCTCCTGAGTATGGTTCTCACCCCTAGACCAGAACCCTGTGGTGGATGAAAGCAGCTCTATACTACAGACTGCAACATGGCTCCCCAACAACAAGAGCAGATTTCCTGAGAGGCAAGGTCTCTGGCTAGCTACTGAAGGCTTGAAGTCACTTTGCAATCTAAATGATGGCAGTTTTCAGGACTGTTTCCCCTCTCTCCCAGGACAGCTTCTTCAGTCTCATGAGTTTAAATATCATCTATATTCTGTGGGTCTCAAATTTACAACTCTCTCTAGACTGCTCTTCTAGCTTCCAGCCCAGGATTTCACTGCCTACCTAGCACCTCTTTCTAGATATCTCAAAAATATCTCAACTTCTACATATCTAAAAGAGAAGGGCCTGTATGGCCCTCTGTAAATAATTCAATTCTGTTTACTTTTCCAAGTTCATCTCAAATTACTTTCTCCTCAGTCACTCACTGGGATCTGCCTGGCTCCTGAACCATGCCAAATATCTTCCTACTTCAAATCCTGAGTATCTACTTGTTTTCTTTGCCCTAAAGTGCTACTTAGAAGCACCTCTTCCTGAGGCTTCTCTGACCATCCACAAAACTAGATCTACCCTGATACTTTTTATCAGTTACCTGCTCACTTCTTTCTTAATATACTGCAATCTACTACAACAACCATTGAGAATAGTTAATGATTTTTCAATTGGTCACTCATGTATAGCTCTATTTATTTTCTTTAGAAGCCACTTTGAAGATACCAAAGTATAGCACAACAACTCTTGATAATCTCCTACCTCTTTTGCCTCTAATTCACTATTATTTGTCTATTTGTCTTCCTGAGAAACTATTTTGTAGATAATAATATGCAAAACGATAACCATTGATAATTTCCTACCGTTTTGTCTGTAATTTGCTAAGTCCCCCCTATTATTGTTATCCTTCTTTTATTCTTTAAAATAAAAAAAAATATACTGCAATCTATAATTAATTAATTAATTAACTAAACTTTGTTCAGTTTTTCATCATTTGCCCTCCCACTAAACAGTAAAGCCAATGAGGGAAAGAACTCTGTCCTATTCATTATTGTGTGTACACATAGCAGATCTTCAGTAAATACTACCAAATGACCAAATGGAATGTAGGTCAAGCCAGAAAAGAGTAACATTATGTAACACAATTGGAATAAGTGAAAGCATTTGTGTAAGGCTCTTAGCATGTGCCATGGCTTATATGTAGATGTCCTGACAAAGACTCATGCAATTAGTCCACTGATAGTTCTGGGTGTGCATAACAAACTTACGCTGGGTGTGCGTAAGAAGAGGGAAGACCCACCTTGGGAGTGGGTGATACCAGCCAATAGGCTTGTGGTCTGGAAGGAATAAAAAGGGAAGGAAGAAGGAAAGCTTCCTGCTTCCTGCCTGCCATGCCACGGACTATTTCCAGCCAACTAGGGACTGAAACTTCTACAAATTGTGACCTAAAATAAACTTTTTCTCTTTTAATTTGTTGGTGTCAGGTACTTTGTCCCAACCAAGAGGAAGTAACTAAGACAGCATGGGACATATAGTAAATACTCAATAGACAGCAACAGCCATAGTAAGATTGCTATTCCTAGGTTAGACTATGTGATATTGTTAACATTTGAACTCAGCTTGCCAAAACAGAATTTCATAAGGTTCAATCCAATGTTATTATTATTCAGACAGGACATGAAGCTACAGGGTCTTCCTCTGAAAGAAATGCTATAAGCTTTCCCATAATCCCCACCCAGTTTAACAACACAGTTGGCCATTTTCCCATAGTGTGAAGGTGTAGCAGCTTGAAATGGAGCTCACCAGTGAAAAGCAATATTACCACAAAGCCATAGTGATGAACATTTATGAATTGATGCTCTGAAAATGGAATTCATAACATATGTAACAGTACAATCTGGACTTTAGGAAGGTGGGCTTGGCTAATAAAACAAATCATTTAAAAGAGCAAATGTTTTGTCTGTTTAAGAAACAAACTTTTCTAAGTAGCCATCCAATCACAGAATTCTGTAACTGAAGAGCTGTGGAGATCCTTGGAGACATTCAAGCCTAGCTTCTTCAAGTCAGAGCCAGTAAGACAACCTACCAAGGGAATGGCATGGAACAAAGGCTCAAAGAGTGGGCAGGTGGGCCACGGGCTCCCACTGGGCTTTCTGCATTTCAAGATACCAGGTAAATAACTACATATTAAGGCATTTACCTCCCACCTCCTCTGAATAAACTCAAACCTGGTCTACTCCACATCACTCCAAACAGTTGCATGGACTCCTTTCTACACCTGGGCTACCTTCTCCTTGCTGAAGCCCTCTATCCTGTTGGCCCCTAAAACACCACCTTCTCCATGCAGCCTCCATGTTCTTATGTTCTTACACTCTGAAAAATACAGTAGCATACCTGCACCTCTCTGAGTGGATGTATTATAGTCCACCCTCAGTATTTGTGAATTTGATTTATATCCTTCATTAGACTGCAGATTTCCAAGAGGGCAAGGAAAACATGTGATTCATATTAATTATCCCACAATTTTTCAGTTATAGTAGCTCTCAAGAAACTGAGACTAAATGTGTTCATAACACATTTTTCTTGTCTGTTTATAAAAGCAGATCCCAATGAAGACTCAACCAGTAACATTTCAGTGATTCTCTATTCACAGTATGAAAAACCAGCCTTTTCCTCACTTCCTCTTCTTTTTTTTTTTTTTTGTACCTGGAATTGAACTCAGGACCTTGTGCTTGTCAAGAAGATGCTAGTGCTACTGAGCTATATCCCGGCCCCTTTTCTTCACTTCCAAGCACATGTTTAATGGAAATTTTCAAATGCACAACAAAGCATGCCTAAAGCCACCTAGACTCTACCATTAACATTTTACTATACAGCACTTGCTTTATCAGTAACAGTTTACTATATGTGCTTTATCACTCATCTATAAACATACCTATTCTTCTGTCATCCATCAATCTCCCTAATCTTAGGCTTGCTTATGTATTTCAAAGTTAACTGCAGATACAATTTTACTTCTCCTAAACAATTTAGCATACCTGTCATTAACTACATGCCTTTAACTACAGCTCAATTTTAATTTTTGTCTTTTGAGTCAAATTTATGTTCAATGAAGTGTCCAAATCTTAAATGTATACTTGCTGTTTGACTATAACATACACCCAAGTAACCCTTACTCTTCTATAGGAACATTCTCTTTTGAATTTTTTTCCCTACCACTATAGATGCAGTATGCCATACTGGCATGATTCTCCTGGAGAAAACAACTATAAACTCTAAAGAAAATAGAAAACATAAACCAGGCATGGTGGTTCACACCTGTAACCCCAGCACTCAGGAGGCTGAAGCAGAAGGATCACTGTAAACTTGAGACCAGCCTGGGCTACAAAGTCAGCTTAAGGCCAGCCTGAACTGTATAGGGAGACCCTGTCTCGAAAAGACAACAGAACAAACCAAAAAATAGAAAACATAACTACTTGAGGCACTGGAGAAAGTAAATTCTTGAGCAAGTAGATTCTTGAGCAAGTTGACACTTGGAAGGTAGGAAAAGATCTAGATGCATTTCCTGATATGTCCTGGTGCAGTGAGTCAATGCTATGCTGCGGGTGCTAACATTCCAAGGAGAAAGCATGTTGTCTTTGTGGACAGATTTCAGGATAACCATACCCATTGGAAAGTAAAGTGAGAATCCATAGAGACAGAAAGGAAGAGCCTAAAATATTGTGTAAAAACTGCCTAAACCTCCAAGTGTCTCTGAATCGGCATGCATGGTGCAGAATCTAACCAACTTGGCTAATGATAACAAGACTGCCAAGAATTGAGGCAGCACATATACTAAAAGAATAGAGCTATCCAAGGGACAGAGTTTTTGAAACAAAGGAATAAAAGAGAATTGAGAATCTCTATAATATACCATGCACAAAACCCAAGATAGCCAAAATTATTCAACATATAAATAGGACAAGCAAAAAAAGACAATGAAGATCTCAAAATAACTCAGGTGAACTGGGCGTGGTGGTACAATCTCAGAATCTGAGAGGCTGAGGTAGGAGGATCACTGGACTTTAAGGGCAGCCTGGCCTAGATAGTGTGTTCAAGTACAGCCCAAATTACATAGTGAGACCCTGTCTCAAAAAACTTAAAAAAAAAAAAAAAAAAGAGGTAATTCAGACGTTACAATTAGCAAGCAAGAGTTTTGAAGGCAGCTATTATAATTATGTTCAATGGCATACAGGAATGTACAAAATGTATGAGCGGAGAAGTAGAAACTGTAACTGGAAGTTCTAGAGTTTTAAAACGTATGAAAAATTTTAAAGCAGCGAGTAAGCATAACAGGGATGACAATGAAAGGAGCCAGTGAACTTAAAAGACAGACTAATAGAAATTGTCCCAGCTGAAGAACACAGAGAATAAGAAGTTCAATGAACTTACATATTTGAAAAGCTCAATGAACTCCAAGCAGGATAAGCATACAGAAACCAAAGAAAAAGAAAACTCAAGATAAAGAGAAGAAAATCTTAATAGTAGCCAGAGAAAAATGATCTATAACATACAGATAACAATTATTTCAGTGACTAGTCTTTTTCTCAAAAACCAGAGAGGCCAGAAAATAGTTGTTTTTTTTTTAATTATTTTAAAGAGTAAAAGAAAGATAACATAGTAATAGGGGGGCTTACTGAATTACAGACAAAGCTGTAGGAAATTATCAATGATTGTTGTTTTACATATTGTTATCTACAAGATAGTTTCTCAGGAAAACAGACAAATAATAGTGAGTTACAGACAAAAGTGGTAGATTATCACTGGTTGTTTTACTATACTTTGGTATCTTCAAAGTGGTTCCTAAAGAAAATAAATAGAGCTATACATGAGTGACCAATTGAATATTCATTGACTATTCTCAATGGTTGTTGTAGGAAACACATAGTAATAAACATACATCCATTTACAAAACAGCATAGGAACAATACAAACATTACAGAGTTATGGACAGATTAGTAGGAAAATATCAATGGCTGCTGTAATACATGGTGGGATCTTCAAAGTGGTTGCTCAGGAAGACAGAGATACGCAAGAAAGATCTAACAAGTAGTTACAGCCTAAGGGTTGTGAAAAATAGCGTATTACCTCCTCACCAGTGACTCCTTTCACTGAGGTGTGATGGCTGGAAGGAAGGCCAGGATTGAAAAGAAGGACCGAGAGACTTGCACCTGTGTCTAGCAACAGGCTGTTTTCTTATTCCTCCATAGTCATGATTACCCGGCGCTCCTCCATGGAGATGACAGTCTGGCCAGAGGGAGAAGGCTGAGTATGCCCCGGGGCCCCCTCATTCCTGTTAGACTAACTGGTAGGATGAGTCTGAGCTCTGGGGCCTCAGAGGGCGGACTTATCTCCAGTGGTCACCTTTGCATTCAGGGTATGGCCCACGGGGCTTCTTAGGGCAGTTCCTCTTGAGGTAGCCTAGCTTTTCAGAAAATAGTTTTTTAAAAAAAACTTCAACCCAAATTCTGTATCTAGTGAAAATATCTCTTAAGAATGAAGGTGACATATACATTAACTATGTCAAATCTTAGTCAAAACTTATTTTATACTAAAAATTGGTCAGCCACACAACAGTCTGCACACCAATTCATATCAACTTTAAAATACATATTTCCAAATGAATAGTAATTCAAAATATGTGAGCTGGAGAGAAAAATCAACACAATAATCTCCCTTCAATTTTTCCTTTAATACTGGATATTAGACAATAAGTTACTCTGAGGTGATCTGATCTAGATATGATCTAAGTCTGAGAATCGTTTACATTCTGCTAAGGTCTCCTGATCTAAACTGTCCTGTCTGCCAATTTGTCTCCTTCATTTTCCACAATTACACAGTTAGAAAATAGAGGAGTGGTTGCACTTATTCCTCTAAACATTATTCAAACCTAAAGAAAGAATGTAGAACTGACAACTAAAAACACCCACTTTGCTAAGAGTTCAAAATGAAGGTCAGGCAACTGATTAGGCATGAAAAATAAAACAGAAAGACCAAGTTATCCTGAAAGGACACATCCCCATTGGAGAGTTAACTGCAAAGTTGAGACTGAATCAATATTTGCATTAGAAATCTCAACCTGATGTAGCACATTTGTTGGACTTGTTGGTCCAGGCATATCTCCCCCTGAGAGCTCTGGAAGTATGATGTCCCGCACATCTGCTCCAACCTTTCTGAGTTCTCTTAACACTTTCTACAGCTGCTGCTATTAATTTTCATTCTAAGAAGTATTATCAAACAACCTGTTAGGAACACAGAAATTCCCTTTAGACTTTTCTTCTGGCTTTCCTTGCCTAGAGGCAGACTGTTTTCCAAACTGTTAACATCCCAAGCTGATTGCCAAACTTAGCCTCTGACATCTAAACCACAGCTGTGTTCTGTCTTGTGAAAGGGCAGCCTCACCCAGACAGTGGCTCTCCAAAGGTCAGCTGTGTCCTGCAACAGGAAGTCCCCTCCACGGTTGGTGGCACATGCCGGCATAACAGAACAGTCTGTCCCAATTCCCTTTACTCCCTTTTTGGCTAATCTTCACCGGTTGTGAATGTGCAGTTTGCCTTGCACAGGAAGGAAGTAGGAGCCTCAAACTGCATCCTGCATATTCACTGCTATTCTTGCTCTTACACAAACTGTTGCTGGGTGTGGTGGCATGTGCCTATAATCCCGGCACTAGGAAGACTGAGGCAGGAGGATCTCATTGAGTTTGAGGACAGCCTGGGCTACAAAATTCAAGGTCAGCCTGCACAACACAGTGAGACTCTGTCTCAAACAAAACAAAACAAAACACTGTTTTCACTGAAGATGCCTTCTAGCTGTCATAAAAATGATGTGATCACAAAAGACCATGAAATAAAATTAAACCACTCATCTCAGAAGCAAGTACACTTATTATCAGGCAGTATTCCAGGTTTTTCTTATACTAGCCCTCCAGTCCTAAGATCAACCCTCCCACTTTATAGATAGGAACACTGCAGCTGCTCAGAGTTGAAGTGGCCACATGGCTTTAAAGGGACATTATGAGATCACCCAGTTTTCTGTGACTCAAATCCAAGAGACTTTCTAGACAACCTTCAAAAGATTTCTAGCAATCTTCAAAAGTAAGAGGTACCATTCAGAATTCCAACTAAATTAAAAAAAAAAATACTTGTCATGTTTAAGGGAGGTGGATGGGCAACTGATTTAACACATCCCAGCCAACTTGAACCACCAGTGGTACATGCCTGACTGTCCTGTTGGGCAGTGTGTACTACCCAATAGGACTGTCCCATGCCACCTGACGGGACACTCATATGTGTACCACCAGTGGTTCAGAGCCTCCTGGCAACAAGACATACAAATTATGGCTCCAACGTGAATATGTTAAAACTCATCGGGAAAGTAAATGACTAATGGCTAATACCACTTTAATAACAATGATGATGAAGGAGCACTTGCCTTTACAAATACTAAAAAGTATGTTCTAGGTTAAAGCACAGTGTAGCATTTGTCTACCTAAATGGCCTAGTTAATAGTAAGAACTCAGGGGGCTGGGGATTTAACTCAGCGGCAAAGCGCCTGCCTGGCAAGCGCAAGGTCGTGAGTTCGGTTCCCGGTACCGGAGAAAAACTAAAAAAAAAAAAAAAAAAAAATAGTAAGAACTCAATAAATAAATGACAACTATGATTATTATAATATATTAAGTATACTATATGTACTGTTTCCCTGAAAATAAGACTGGGTCTTAATTAATTTTTGCTCTAAAAGATCCAACAGAGCTTATTTTGAGAGGATGTCTTACTTTTTCATGTACAACAATCTACATTAATTCATTTATTCATGTATAAAAAAATTTCCATTTATTCAAATACAGCCATGTCATCTTCTTCTGGAACATCATCATAACTCTCCAAACCCTGGACTTCAGCCTGAATTTCTTGAAACTTCATTTTCTGTTGACCTATTCGCCCCAGTCTTTCATGTGAAGCAAAAAAGCTCTCCTTAAATGTGCACTTCTTGTCCATATAGCCTGCTCACAGTGCCTTGGCAACACAGCTATTAGTGATTTTATCCCATAAATTTTTCACCCAAGTCACGACCTCTTGTAGGTTGGGCTTCATGAAGTTTCCATTAAATCAAGTGTTAAATGAAGATTTATGAGACAGGAATAGCAATAAAAATGATGACAGTTAAGTATGATGGCCTACACAAAATCAAGGTGAAATTGCAGGTACTGAAATTCAGAAAACATTCCTTTATTTCACACGAGTGTAATAAGCACATGTGTTACATGATGTATTGAATTATGTAGACTCACATTAGACACAACCACGTCTGTTCATTATCGAGTACACATATTATCTGTGCATTGTGTCTGTAATGTGATTGGTCATTTGGTAATAAGTCTCAAGTTCATCTGGGTTTTTTTTGTTTTTTTTTCCGGTACCAGGAATCAAACTCACGACCTCACGCTTGCCAGGCAGGCGCTGTGTAACTGAGCTAAATCCCCATCCCAAGTTTATCTGTTTACATAAGCTTTTACCTCTTGTCCAAAGGCACCCATAGGCTATTTACAAATACTTAATTATAATTTATATTATCATTTATTTTAAGCACTAATGTCAATAATATTATGTAGATATATTTCATTATATAATAATGTTATTATTTTATAATTCAATATGTCTGTCGGGTGTTGCAATGGATATACTAAATGCATCCGTCTGACTGCCAATCTTAACTAGGGCTTATTTTGGGAATAGGACTTACATTACAAGCATACAGAAAAATTATGCTAGGCCTTATTTTCCAGTTAAATCTTATTTTTGAGGAAATACAGTATTATCTCACTTAGATTTCTTTCCCCTGTATGAATACTGTGAGAAGAGTTTCATTTCCAGTTTACAAATTAGGAAACTAAAAAACATAATGTTTACATGACTTGCGAATGATCACAAAGTACACAAATGCAGCATCTAGGATCTGAGCTGAGCTACTGCTCAATCACTGGAAGAATCTAAATGTTCAACAATAAAGACTTAGACAAATCAAGAGACATCAGTATAAAGAATATTCCCAAGATTGAAGGAGACTTGTAAGCTTTGATATGAAAAGATATCTGTAATATATGTCAACAGAAAAAATCAGTTGCACTGATGAAATTTTTGCTGAACAACTACATATGAATGTTTATAGCCGTTTGTGAAGGTACCCAGGCATATACATATTATAGATTGTATACATGTATGTATACATACACATATATGTCATATAGAGTTGTACAGTCCGACATAAATAATCATCTTTTTTCCTCCATGGACAGTATTAGAGTAAGGGGCATTTCTTTTAGAATATACTTTTGTATTGTTTCACACTGTTACAAACATGCATTATTTCTGTAATAAACAAGATTTTTAAACTGACTAGCTAAAATACATGTTCTTTTCAAAGAGAAATGCTTCTATTAGCAAGTTAAACAACTAATTGAAAGTCCAAGGGGTCTTCTCTAACTCAGTTCAGTATAATAGTCTCTACTGTAAAAATGCCACTCCAACGCTGGAGAAGAAGACAGTCTGGGCTTAACGCAGACGTTTTCGTGAACAGCTGCATCCTAGCTTGTGGCTGGCATGCTGCCCTGCACACCTGTGTGTAGGAGCAGAAAGGTTCTTCCATTTACAATCACTTCTTTCATACGGTGCTGACAGCGAAGTGAATGGCTGCTTAAATATTCTATGGTCTGGGAGGTCAATTATAACTAGACTGAGACAGCTCCAACATGGATCAGTCCAGTCTGATGTAGGCCCCACACTTACAATAACGGATTGCAAGCCAACAGTAGTGATGGATAGAGGTCATTCCTGGGTGATGGGTGGGCATAGAGAGAAATCTGTTCTGTTCCTTTTTTTTTTTTTTTTTTTTTAAGAAGGATCACTGTGTTGAACCAGCCTGGTACCCACAGTACCACATCCAAACCCAGTTTGCAGCAGAGGCGGGAATGACAGAACCCGCTGTGCTCACTAGTTAACTACCCTGGAGTGGGCCTAGAGGCACACTCTTGAGTCACAGCAGGCAAGCTGCAAATTGTGAGGAAGTAAACTTGTCATCTGATGCCGTATTTGGCTGCTTGGTGCATCTGAGACAGAATTTTCCTGGAGCTGTCTCAAAAACAAAGTGGTAAACTGTTTTTGTAAACCCATCTATGAAGGCGATTTTCTCCTTCCTTTCATCCTTCCTTCTTCTCTCCTTTCCTGTTGTGAGGTATATGACATCACTCAGCCTTATAAACCCATCTGAAACTTGATATGACTCTGACAGGGGATAGCCCAGACACCTGCCAACAGACAGAAAGGACATCTAGTGACAAGGAACTTCAAAGCAGATGTACATTGGTCAAGACTTTGATTGCGTCCACCACAGTGGAGATGCCTGTGGTGGCAAAAGCTTGTTGGATGACACAGGCTTGAGTTCTCTACTAATAGTCAAACTTTTAACCTTTTAATTTTAAACTAATTTTTAGTTTTATCATAATAAACAAATCAAATTACTAGAAAAATACTGGTCTGAAACAAACACTTTCAACATCTTTAGCTTTTCTTAACCAAATGATATACTAATAGTGTATTACCATTTCTTGGTTTCCTATTTTACCTTTCATCTATTAACTTCCTGTTATAATCATTTACAGTTTAGATTTCATACAATCTATCATATTTCTCCTTCCCTTACATAACTATGATAATAAAGCACTATTCACTAAGAAACTAAAGAATTTTATTACATTTATTTTTCTTAGAGTGAACGGTCCAGTCGCGGTGAACCTATGGCATGCGTGCCGCAGCAGGCTGTCTGTATCACTGAAAGCTCTAAAAGTTTGCCATCACTAGAACTGCCCCTTATTTCATCTGTTTAATTTTCTATGTAGTTACATTCAAACTTTTCCAAGTATTCTACCTTAATTACCAATACTGTACATAGGAAAAACAACTTTCCAAAGGGCTAAGAATATCAAATCATCTGTAAAATCAATGTAGCTGGGCATATTTTACAAAACACCGGGACTGGGCTTCTCCTAGCTACTTTCCTCTTACTGGTTTCCTGCCTTCTGGGTTTTGTTTTTCCTTCTTTTTGATTTATATTGGTGAAGTGCTTATGGTGGTTATTTTGTAGAAAAAGATCCACAGAACGCAACATTCTGAGTCCTTGAAGATTTAAAAATGTCTCTGACCTATTCCATACTTGAAAGTTTGGCTGAGTGTAAAATTCTAAATGGAAAAATAACTTCTCAGAATTTTACTGGGTTTTTTTTCTGACTTCTAGTTTCCCTGATGAAACCTCTAGTTTCCCTAATTCTGATATCACTGTGTTTGTGACAAGTTTTCTCTTCAAAAAGTTTTTATAATTTATGATTTCTGGATCTCTATTGATCTTAAATGTGCCTAAGTATAGGTAATTTTTTCACTCATGGCTCTGGGCTGTAGATTGAAAACATCTTTGACGTTTAGCTATGAAAATTTCCTTGTACTATTTCTTTAATTTTCTTTCCATTTCTCTAATTTCTTTCTTTTTCTTTAAATGTCCTTTATTTTGGGTTTTTTCCTCCCTAGAACTCCTATTTGCCAGATACTAAACCTTCTGGACTTGTCATTTAAAATTTTTATCATTTCTGCCCTATTTTCTGTCTCTTGATTTTTTCACTCTACCTTTTAGAAACTCCCCATTTTGTTTTCTAGCTCTTGTTATATTTAAAATTTAGCTATATTTTTATTTTATAAGATCTCTCTCTTTTTTTTGAGACAAGGTCTTGCTGTGGCTGGCCTTGTACTCACTATGTAGCCCAGGTTGGCCCTGAATGCATGGCAATCCAGCCTCAGCATCCTGAATGCTGGGATTACAGGTGTGCACAACCATGCCTGGCAAGATCTCTTTCTTGTTCTCAAATATGCTAAATTACTTTTTAAAAACTTTATTATGTAAAATCTAAGTTTGGCATTCAGGCTAATGCCTTATATACATATGCTCAGCAAGATTGTTATTGTCACTGTCCTTCCCCTACAGCACAGTACAGCACCTCCCCCACACTAAGAAGACAGTCCACGATTAAATGAAAGTTGCAGCTAGCCCAGGCCTCCTCCCCACCACCTATCACCCAGCCTTTAAGCGAGCATTCTCATCTCCCACATGCTTGGACAGGCAGCACTGAAAAAGAAAATTTCATTCCAAATTTTGTTCTCATTTGCAAACAGTAAAAAATATTCACTTTAAAAGACCTAGAGGTAAGATTATGGATTGCAATTCAACAAGACATTCCTGGGTCTCACCTATTCCCAGAGATTCATTCCACAGCTGCTCCTTGCTAAGGCAAATGGCAGGTTACTAAGTGTGAGGCAGAGCCAAAGCTTTCAGCCAGGCCTGGCCAACCATAGCCCCTGGAGCATGGCCCCCATTCCTGGGTCTAAAGGCCCTCAGCTTGAGTACTACCTCCAAAAAGCTTTGGTAAGAAATGAATTATTTTGGCCACTCCTAGGAGATAAGGATAGTTGGCCTTAAGATTGTTCAAGAAATAAACTGGTTTGTTTTCTAAAATTCTCAATATTATGTTGAGACAAACAACAAGTAGTTTATTTATGCCAGTCCGTCCCTTTTAAAGAGGTACTGTAGAACTCAGACAGAGCAGTCTAAGTATTTCAGTGGTTAGCACACTGGATTACTTGGTGAGTGCTCACACATTTGCATCTCCGCTCTGAAATAGAAATAAACCACTGGAAACTGGAAACTGCTTCCCAACACCCTTCTAGGGCTCTCCGGTGCTTGGAATCTGGAGACTGGCACCACTATGTCTGAGTTATCAAGGAAGGCTAACTTGGCAATGTGATACAGGAAGGCAATGCTTTGGCAACAATCTAAGTTGAGTGCTTTATAGGAATTTGATAAACCATTTAATTTCAGAGATTAATTGAACTTTTTATTGCTTTAAAGGCTGATGTAATCTTACTTTTAGCTCAAAAATATTACCAAGGAGTAAGAAAACACTGGTAATATGTCAAGCATAAGTCAAACTTTCATCCCTCCCACTGATGTTACTAACAGTAAATGTCAGATGTTTTCCCTGATGCCAAGCCAAAGTGTATAATGGCACAGAGCATGCCTCGAATTCCCAAACACAAACTTTATGAAGACTGTAGCTGCTACCTGTCCTTCGTCCATCAACCCTTCACCTCAGCACTAACACAGCTTTTTAAAGCACCTTCTTCCCCACCTTTGGTTCTGCTCCTCTTCATCCTGTTAGGTAAATGCCACCTTGTCAAACCAGCAAAATGTGAAACTTCTGTATATTTCTTAAATTATTTAAGCCTTGACCTTCTCACTGGCAAATACCTAGCATGTTTTGTGTTCAGAAGTCCAGGAAGCATTGTAAAGAGCTATTACCTTGTTACTAATCATTCCTCTGATGTTTGTTCATGCAATCAAGAAGGGATTGATAACTTCTAGACTGGTACCCATGTAACATAGTGAGTCTTCTCTTTAGAGTCTCATCATTTCTCACAGAATTCAGGAATTGTAATAGCAAGCCCTCATGGCACACTTATGTACTGAACACTGTTTATAGTGCCTTCCATGCACCAATTTATTGTTACGCCACCTGGAAAATAGGCATTATTGTAATTATTTTTATGACTTTTATTCCTATTTTATAAACAAGACCCAAAAAAAGCCATGCCATTAGAAATGAGGATACTGGGACATAAATTCAGCCTCAGAGACTCACCTCAGTCATGACACAAACCACATATTCTCTTCCTGACTAGGGCTGCCTGTGCTGGATTTGGTCAGCAATGGTTACATGTTTGTGTCTGCTTTACTTGGGTGTCTTGTGCCAACAGCAGGCAGGCTACCAAGGCTGGGCATCCACACCCCAGAAGGCACTCACAAATATTTGAGAAAATGCAGGATTTCCAACAAGAATTCCACTATCCTCAGTATTTGCGACAGTATGTCTAACAGTGCTTTGAAAAATACTTTAGCTCCTGAATTCCTTAGTAAGTGAAAAGATGACAGTTTAGGTCTGGGCTAGTGTGAGCCTGAGAAGGTGCACAGATGTAGCACTGAACTGTGGCTGTTATATCTGGAGGGGGATCTGGTTGTGGAGTCACCCAGACCTACTCCTGCAATGAGAATACTTCCAAAAAGCTGAACAGCATTCATATATCAAGAAATTTTTAAAAAAAAATCACAAAGGGTGACCTAAGAGCTCCCTACATTAGGATCATACAGGGAAGGTTTTCAGTTTCTCCCTATCAGTTTCCATCAGTTTCTCCCTACTGGATTTGTAGAATATACCCAGGTAATCCTGATGTTCTCTAAATAATAATCATTGCTCTAGCTCGCTATAGCTTCCTCAGTAGGCATCAAAGAAAAGATATATTATAGAAGTAATTTCATTTCAACAAGTACCATTCAAATCTGAGAATTGGGGTTCTAACCTCAGCAGCGTTATCAGCCTGTGTCTGTTGACTTTAAGGATGTCCCCTGGCCTCTCTGAATCTCAGATTCCTCTTCAATGGAATCAGGGAACTAGATCCTAAATCCTGTGTGTCCTACCTGAGCATTTACTGAGAAAGAATGGATACACATCCTAAAATGAAGGAATAATAAGCATGGGCTGGAATGGAGTATAGAGCCTTGACAACTGGGAGAATCTGCATGAGGAGTGGTCATCACACTAAGGCAAACATCCAAGAGGAAAGAGACCCCTAATAAGGGGACAGGAAGGCTGGGGGAGAGGGGCACTCAGGTAGGTATGGCGGCTCAGTTAGGGAGACATGTATGAGCCAGAAGACAGGCTTATTCTGAGACCTGAAGCTATGGCAGTAGGAACTGGAGAGAAGAACATGTCTGGGACCCTAGAATTGTAGATAGTTCTTATGATACTCTTCTGTTTACTTATTTTCTGCTTAAGCCTAATTTGAGTTCTGTTGAAGGCAGATAATGCTGTATGATAAGAAAAAGAAATATACAGTTCAGCATTTCCTTTGGAAAAGCTGCATACAAATCCCCAGTCTGCTGCAGCTCAGTCCTTGCTCCCACCAGTCTGTTTCCAGAATTCCCTTTCTTGTTTTCCTCCACTCACTTGTACCTCACGCTGCTTGTCCCTTTGCTAAGAGGCTTCTGCAGAGAATGCTTTCTCCTTTTCAGCCCATTCCTGCCACTAGCATCCTGTGCTGCAAAACTAGTTTTGCTCTTTAGTGCCAAGAAGACTCCTTCCAAAGGCTTAGGGCCTGGGCCTGGGAGAGGGCCAGCGAACTCCTTGCTATTCCACAGTGATAGTCCGGAACTCTTCCAGCTGTCTTCATCAAGCCTTCTTTGAGGAGCAACCTTATTTCTATCCTTAAAGTACCTGTCTCCTTGAGAATACCTATCAGCAACCTGGGAAATGCATTCATGCATGAGGAAGACCAAGAACCTCCCAGGATCAGGAACCTCTGACAGTCCCAATTTCTATCACTGTTCCTTTACTCCTCCCTAGCTGACTTTACTAGTAACTGACAAATCAGTAACATCTCAAACTTTAAAACTCCATTTTGATCATGAACTCCTAGCTTTTGGCTTCTTGGAGATGCACATTCCAACTAAATATCCAGCAGCTGGTATGCTTTCTAATTCACTTTTCTCCAAGGCATCCTCAAATCCGAGGCCAATCAATCCCCCGAAATCAGTATCTCAAATCCTCTCATCCTTGGAAGCTCTGCTAAGTGTTCTGCGTCCTCCCTGACCCAGAACTAATGAAGCTTTCCCCCTAGAGATAAACAGCCAAGCCATGCTGTTAGGCTCTCTTACAAATACAGGGTTTACTCAGGAGGCTGAGACAGGAGAATTGCCATGAGTTCAAAGCTAGCCTCGGGGGGCTGGGGATATAGCTCAGTGGCGCAAGTGCCTACCCAGCAAGCATGATGTCATGAGTTTGATTCCTGGTACCAAAAAAAAAAAAAAAACAAAACAACAAAGCTAGCCTGGGGCTACATTTCAAGACCACCCTGGACTAATAGCAGACCCTGTCTTCAGAGAAAAAAAAAGCAGGATTTACAGTTCCACTCGTCACCTGGTCAGCTCAGGTGTTCACACCCCATGAAAGATCTCTCATACTCTCTGTTGGCTTGTTGGAGACCCTTACCACTTTCCTTAAAATCCCTCTTCTAATCTCACTGTCCCTACTCTTGGCAAATGATCTTACCTCTGATTTCACCAAGAAATTGGGAGCCATGAGTTATGAACACGCATTTCTTCTTCCAGCCCCGAATTCCTCCATATCTGCAATCATCTTCTCCTCCTTTCTGAAAACAAGTGGCATCCTGCCCCTTTAGGACTGAGTCCCAGCTCTCGCTTCTTCCTAAGGATCTCAGTCAAATGATTATTCCTTCTTTCTTGTAGCTTCAAATTCCTTCCTTCCCTGGCTGTTCCCCATTAGGCAACAAAATGCTGTGGTACTCCCCTCTCCTATGACTCTCTCATCTTTTTTCCACCAAGCCCTTTAGAAAGTTTTGCTATTTTTATAGGGATGATGCATACTCATGCAAACATTTTTAGACAATATAGAAGAGCAAAAAGAAAACTATTATGCCACATTTTACTTCCCATAGATAGCTGCTTTTAGAATTTCGGTGATCATGCTTAGGAATTACCCTCCTTGCACACAATCACATGTAGAAGCATGTATACAGTTTAACACAGTTAAAGGTCAGGCGTGGTTGTGTACGCCTGTAATCCCAGTATTCAGAAGGCTGAGGCTAGAGGACCCCTGCGAGTCTGAGGCCAGACTGAGCTAGATAATGAGTTCAAGTAAAATGCTGAACGACACAGCTAGACCCTGTATCCAAAACAAAACAAACACAGAAAAAAAAGTCGGGAGACTGCACTCTGTATTCTCTTCTGTAACCTACTTTTTAGAACCATCAATGTGCTGCTAGCATTTTTCATGACAATGCTACATTTTTCAACTAAGTACAAGGTAGTTTAGTGAGTGTAAGTGATATAATTACTTTCT
This sequence comes from Chinchilla lanigera, assembly GCF_000276665.1. Lineage (NCBI taxonomy): Eukaryota > Metazoa > Chordata > Mammalia > Rodentia > Chinchillidae > Chinchilla > Chinchilla lanigera. The sequence continues at coordinate 4,722,831 of NW_004955421.1, read as the reverse complement.
TGTCCCCTGTTGATTGGTTTCTTTTTCTTTTTTTTCTATTGTAGAAAATGTTATTTGGATACTTCTGTATCTATGAAATGATAATAAATTTTTTAAAAGAGATTGTTGGATAAAATATACTAATATTTCATGTTTGATATACACTGCAAAATAGTCTTCCAGAAAGGTTTTAATAATAGCCCACTAGAAAAGTTGTAGTAACTTAGACTCCTATCAGTGGTGACCATTCCCCTAAACCTCTAAGAACCCAGAGTTTGTTAATGCTTCCAGTTTTTCACAAATGTCAGATGAAAAGGAAGACAGCACTGTAGATTCTACAGACATTAAAGGTAGGATATTTTGCACAATTTTCACTCATTACTTTGAAAATGCAGATAAAATGGACAGATTCGTAGGAAGAAGAAACTTGCCAAAATACATACAAGAAGAAACAATGTATAAACCGGCCTATATCCACTAAATAAGTTAAACCTGTATTTAAAAACCTTCTCACAAAGGAACTCCAGGCCTCAAAGGTTTTCACCAATGTATTCTACAAAATATTTAGGGAAGGAAGAACACTGTCTGTCATACATAAATTTTTCCAGAAAATAAAATTTCTCAATCTGCTTTTTGAAGGCAGCATAACCCTAACACCAAAATCTCACAAGGAAATATAAAGAAAGGAAAACCACAAGCCAATCTCTTTTGAGCAGGATGACAAAGTCACCAGCACTATCAAATACTACACTGAATAGGTGCCAACCTTTAAAACTGAGAAAAATGCTAAATTTTTGTTAAAGGTCAATGAAAACTAAATGTATTTTTCTATCCAAGTTCATGGACTCCCTGAATTCTGTACATGGACCACTTCAGGATCAGTGGACTTCAGGTTTAAAGTTGTTGCCCTGAAGGAATAATGCAGGAGGCAGCATGGACCCCCGGGGAATCAGAACCCAGTCCAAACGAATTCCACCAAGCAAAAGCCTTAGTGAGGCTTCTGTGCAAGGGAGGCCACGGGCCTTGAGTTTACTCTGGATCCCTTTTAAGACAACTTCTCTTCATTTTTCATTTCCCATATTCCAGTATAATTTTACTTTGCTTAATATGAAGGTCCAAACATTGCCACTCCTTTATTCCTACTGTAAATTCCCATAACAGGGTAGAACTGGCAAATCAAGCAAACCATTCCTTTGCTAAAACCAGTATTATCTACTATCTGGCTACTCACTTGTAAACAGAACATTTTAAACCATTTTATGGCTAGCACTCTATACAAATCCAACCTCACTCCAGACCAAACCCCCTGAAAGTTCACCTGAACGAAACTGTCCTTTCGATTCCCAGTAACAAAAAAAAAAAAAAAAAAAAAATCGAAAATGTCCTCTAATGTGGTTCCAGTTTGTATACCTGCACAGCCTTAGCGAGCACTGAGGATCACTTGAACCTCCTTTTTTGTTGTTGTTGTTTTTTTTTTTCCAGTACCGGGAATCGAACTCACGACCTTGTGCTTGCCAGGCAGGTGCTATGTGGCTGAGCTAAATCCCCAGCCCCTGAACCTCCTTTAGGGAGCTTAATTACCAACTTTTGGTTATCTTCCTAGATATTTTCCTGTTGGAAAAAGACAACTAAATGCATTGCATTTTTACTACTTCTTCTGAATTTACCCCTATCCAATGGAAGTAATATTTTAAAAAATTTACTGTAACACCCAACTAGTTTCCAGGATTAGTATTTTTCATTACAGAGAATTTAAACACACAAAGGAAGAGCTGGGATGTAGCTCAGTGGCACAGCACCTGCCTGGCAACTGCGAGGTCCTGAGTTTGATTCCCGACCCCCACCTCAAAAAAAACTAAACACAGAGAAATAGAGAAAATTTAAAATATATATATATATATATATATATATGGTTACCCAAATACCTAGCTGTAGCAAATCCTATGTTGTATCTGTTTCAAGAAAATCTCTCATAAAAACACATGAAAGACACAAACATACTATACAGAAACTATTTTCACATGTTGCCAAACTTGATTTGCATAGTATCACACCATATACATTACTATGGAACATACTTTTTGGTTCAACACTTCATATTTTAGTTTTAGCCATGTTTACAGATGTGATGATAGTTGATTCCTTCTAATCTCAATGAACATGCCTCAATTTATCTAGGATTTTGTTTTTATATGATTTTTCTAACTGGACCTCAGTCCGGCTCCTCAGAAGAACACATTCCTAAAGAGAATCAAATAGGCCACAAGAACTAGCCTTCTTCTATCTCGATGAAGCTACTTCACTTTGTGTCTCCAGGCCACATCACAAGCAGGTTGGGAAGCACTTTACTCACTGTTACAGTTCCAGGGTATAAGTGAGTATTTCTCCCACCTGTGAGTATTTCTCTGGGTGTACAAGCCACTAAAATCTTCTGACACTCTTTTCTAAGTAAATTCTATGGTTTATAACTAAGAACTCTGATCGGTATAATGGGAGTCAATCACCTTTAAGAGGCTCCTTAGCATGTTTCCTTTTAAAAACACCCTGATGCTCTACTTTTATTTAGTTATACACCTAAAAATAGTGTGGGTGATAAAAGGGAGGACTATCACTTCTTCCAGAATTTTACAGATATGTGCTATTGGATTCTTAACTTTTACTATAAATTCTAGCTTTCCTTGTTTCTGGTATTCATAGTACACAAGTGAACATGGGGTGTCAAGAGTTAACAGCAAGACTCAAGAAAACAGATTTCTTATATAAGTAACACAATACCACACATATTATAAGAAAATATGGCCTGTCATCTAGGACAAGCCTTAGAATTTATCCTGTTGCGGCCGGGGATACAGCTCAATGACACAATTGCCTGCCTGGCAAGCAAAAGGTCTTGAGTTCAAGTCCCAGCACACACACAGAAAACAAACAAACAAAAAAAAAAAAAAAAGAAGAATTTATCCTCTTAAGGGGGCTGGGGATTTAGCTCAGTGGCACAGCGCCTGTCTGGCAAGAGTGAGGTCATGAGTTCGACTCCTGGTACCAGAAAAAAAAATGAAAAAAAAAATCCTGTTAAATATGCTGCCTATGGCAGAAGCAAAGAGAGTGGTCTTTTGAAAAAAATACAGGTGCTATTTTTCAAGATGTAAATCTGAAAGGGCCTGAGATATTTTCCAGATACTGCTCAAGTTTCCCTTCAGCACTGAGTCAAGCAGACTAGGTTTAACTCCTGGCTCTACTATTCGGAAGGTACACAGCTACATCACAGGCAAGTCACTTAACCTTTCTGAGATTCAGTTTCCACCACTGTACAATGTGGATAATAATATCAACATATTAAGAGGCTGAAGCATAAAATGGAATACACATTTAAAGAACATGGCCCATAGTACTCATAATGGTAGCTTCATTGGCACTTTGCAAACTATTTTGCACTATAGCGCAAAATTACACTGTTATTACTATTATTTAAGATATGGTCTCAATAAGGTGCCCATTTATTTCATTAAAAATAGTATAGTAAATTCTTATGAGTTTGCACACAATATAAATTTTTTGAAAAAAAATTGCTGAGAATAAAAAGATAAAATATTTTCAGAAAATATTTAACAAATTACTTATACACTCAATTATATAGAACCCCTCAAAAATAATCCAAATAATCCAATTTAAAACAAATTTTAACTTCACCAGAGAAGTTGTATACATGACAAACAAGCACACAAAAAAATAACACCATCAGGGCTTTGGACTGTAGCCCAGTGATAAAGTGCATGCTTAACATATGCAAGGCTCTAGGTTCCATCTCCAGCAGCAGAAAAAAAGAAAAAACCAAACAAACAAAAACAGGGCTGAGAATATAGCTCAGCAGCACAGTGCCTGCCCGGCAAGTAGGCAGTCCTGAGTTCCATTCCCAATCCCCACCCCCCTGCAAAAAAAAAACCTTAGCACCTTAAAAGGTTTAGGAAATGCAAATAAAGGATACAGGAAAGTACTATTAACCACCAGTAGAATGGCTAAGAGAAAGAAAAGAAAGGAGGGAGGGAGGGAACAAAAGAAAGCAAAAGCAAAAAAAAAAAAAAAAAAGACTGACACTATCAAGTACTGCCAAGCATGCAGATTGGCTACATGGCTGATGGGAATACAAAATGTAAGCACCAACCAGAATACTGGGGGAGGGGAAGACAGAAACATTCTACCTTCATTGAGGTGATCACACAGTTGTATGAGTTTGTCAATGATCACAAAACCTTGTGTTAAAACAATGATTTTTATTTTACGCGAATTTAGCTCAATAAATACATTAAGTTTAAAAATACTGAAAGAAAGAAATTAGGTCTGTGGTGGAGATACAATGTCTCTGTGAAACAGAAAAACTAACACTCAGAGCTAAGTACTTACACATTAGACAAGAATTAGCAGCAACACAAATTTTACACTTGTCTGATGACTACCATAAAATACACTGTTACAATCAAATCAAACATAAATATTTTCAGGTATTTCCTCAAAAGAGGGGGGGAAAAAAGCATGGTCCTGACTAAAGTCCTTGAACTGAAATCCACAGTTTCTGACCTAAGTGAGCCAAACACTTAGAACAAATGTATGATATGCTAAGCATAAAAACTAAGTGATGATCAGAACACAGAGAAAGAATTTGAAGTACAGTATTCTTATTGGTACTAAAAGGCTACATTTATTCAAGCCATGAGGGTGGTACAATTTGTTCTTCAAGACACTATGAAACATTGAAAGCTTAGGTTAAATACTAACTCTGAAAAGTAAGAAAGCATCAGTCATCAGATGTTAAGCCACTTCTCTTCAATTTTTAAAATGTGCCGAATGTGTACCAGGATTTTGGAATATTCTGGCAAAGAGCCCTAATACAAATTTTAATGACAAAGAAACCTTTCAGTGTTTAACTTAAAGCAGCTACTCAGAATCAACATGAGCTGCTACTTACACGATTACATAATCCTTAGCACCCATAAAGACTACTGTTGATTAGGCCGTGGTTTCAGAGGACTATACCACTAGTGTTTCAGTCCTGATTCCAAACACTTGTTCATAGCCCAATCCAAAGCTACAAGCAGTTCCTGAGCCTCTGCTCCACGATGTGATGTCATTTCAGAGCCACAAAGACAAATATTTCCTTAATTTAGTTTTAAACAAAGTACTAGATACACTTCTCATTTCTTTGAAAACAGGATGTATGTTAAATGACAAAGAAAACAATTATCTAAAGATTTTTAAAAGACAGGTCACCATGAAATCCTGAGTTTTAAAAGTGTGATGAATTAGAATTTAAGACTTGGAAAATAAATTCTAAAGTATGCATGAGACAGCCAGGTATGGTGGTGCACGCCTATAATCCCCTGCACTCAGGAGGTTGAGGCAGGAGGATCATTGCAAGTTTAAGACCAGCCAGGGCTACAAAGCGAGCTCAAGGCTGGCCTGAACTACATAGCAAGACCTTATCCCAAAAAGACAAAAAAAAAAAAAAAAAAAAAAAAAGTATGTTTTAGACCTTCATTATTACCCAAGGGAATTCCTTCGTTCTCTTTTTAAGTAGCTAGATGCTGCTGGCTTTGGCACCATCCATATAAAACTGCAAAGCCAGTAAAAAGTGTGTGTGGGGGGTGTATGTGTCTGTGTGGGTATCTGAAACCATTTCCAACTATAGCTGCTTCCTGTCTTCTTGCAGTTATTGGCTAAAAGGCCTATGAACCCTCTAGTACTTTGGGGATACAAACCCCTCCCTTTGCCCCCTCACCCAATAACACTAACAGGGAAAAAGGCATTTACCTTGGAATTAGACATGAAATTATGTGGTCTCTTCTGAAAACCTGGCCCTGTCATTCTGGGTTTTTTTTTGGTTTTTTTTTTTTTATTTTTTTGTCTTTTTAAGACAGGGTCTTGCTCTGCAGCTCAGGCTGGCCTTGAACTCACTTTGTAGCCCAAGCTGGTTTCGAACTCGAAATGATCCTCCTGCCTCAGCCTCCCAAGTGCTGGGATTACAGGCGTGGGCCACCACGCCCAGCAGGCAGTGGCCCTGCCATTCTGAATGGGGTTCCTCCCCAAAGTGAGATGCTCTAAGAGTGCAACCAGAGGCAAGTTTCTAGAGCCTACAGACTACTTCCCAGGCAGCAGACTGAAGGTAGATTTTTCCTGTCACTGGCTAGCAAGCCCTGTTTGGTGGCCATGAGCACTAAATCCAGATAAGCTCCTCTTTGTTTACTCCAGAAGGTTATTTTTACTTACTTAAATAGATACTGTCTTAATGGAGAAATAAAATGAGAGCTTTGAGGTTAAACATACTTGCCAATCAAACAGAACAGTAGATCAAAAATGCATGTAAATTAGGATATTCATAAACTTGAAGATAAAATTTTGCTGTTAAGGTCAAAGCGTATTAATGCATCCTTTTAAGGTTGGTGAAATAATAATTAAAGCTGAAGCCCTACTGATGTAAGACTTAATTTCACAATGAATTCATTATCATTTCTCTTTTAGGGGACCATTAAGATTCTCAAAATAGCCAGGCGTGGTGGCACATGCCTGCAATCCCAGCGGTTAGGAGGCTGAGGCAGGAGGATGCTGTGAGTTTGAGACCAGCCTGGGCTACACAGTGACCTCAAGGCCAGTCTGAACTGCATATCAAGACCCTGTCTCAAAAAGACCAAAAAAAAAAAAAAATCTCAAAATACTAATGGAATTTTACTTTTACACTGGTCATTAGTACAATATTAAAATAAGCCTTTAAAATAATAACTTTCCAACTCTAGTCTTCTTCAAAATATTTAATTTAGATAGGTCTAACAGCTAATCAGGTTTAGATAGGTCTAACAATCAGGGGACTTGTGCTTCTGGGAAGATGTAGTAGACCTACTTCTTCCTACTCTTCCCTCTAAGCAAAACTAAAAACCCTGGTATTGTATATAACATAAACGGAAGAAAACTCTGAAAAATAAAGAGAAGATAAATTAGCTAGGGACCTTAGGGCCCAAGGAACACTATGGCAATGATTTCCCTCAGTTTTCTTTTTTTTTTTTTTTTTTTTTTTTTTAATTTTTCTCCGGTACCAGGAACCCTCAGTTTTCTTTTTGCCTCATGGATTCAAGACATGGAACTGAAGAATCTGACTACGGGGGGAAAAACTGACAGTTTCAGACAAGAGTCCCAGCAAAAGCTTACTGAAAGGACAGAAAAGGAACAGTTTAGCAAAACTAAAATCTTTTAGACAATAACTGCTGTACTACAGCCGAACACCACATACACATATACACACATCTGTGAGCCCACCCAACCCACGCCAGCAAACACCTAAAGGGTACCAAGAATTCTACCCTCATCGGGGTAGTATGAGGTACACACCACTATTCCTGATGCAACGGTCTTAAGGAGAGCCAAAGGGAGAGCAGAGACTTTCATCTTCATCCCTGCAGACTGGTAGTAACCTCTCTCCTCTCCCAGCAGCGTAAGCAGAGACTACACGGCCTGTTTGGCCTTCCACTTCCACCCAGCAAAAAACTGCTCCATCTCCCATTGGGATGGTATCAGAGGAACCTGGAAATAGCCACGGCTTTCACCATTCCCAGTGGTAATGAGACCACTCCCACTGCAGCTTACCTGAAACCACAAGGAAGCCGAACTCCCTCTGCTGTCCAGGAGGAAGTCAAGAGAGGCCAAGGGACAGCTTTGACATCTGCCTCTACCTGACAGTTAACAAAGCAGTGCTTCCCTTTCCCTGCTGGAGCAATGTCAGAGAAAATCAACCAAAATAGAAGGTTTAAATAAGATCCAGTCTCATAATATAAAATGTCCAAGTTTCACCTGTAATTCACTTACTACACCAAGAACCAGGGAAGCACAAACTGAATGAAAAAGGTCAATCAATAAATGCCAACACCAAGACAACAGAGATGTTACACTAAAGTAGCCATAATAAAAATTCTTTAACAAGCAACTAGGAGTAAATTTTTAACAATCAAAGTCAAGAACTAAAAAATACAATCATTGAAATACAAATTTCAGTGGAAGGGCTCAATGACAAAATAAGCAAAATGGAGAAAACACAGAAAAATCAATACAGAACAACACAGAGAACTGCAAGAACAAAAAAGGAGAAGAACAGTCAGTATTGATAATTCTGTGGGATAATGATCTAACACTGGTGTCATTGGGATCTTAGAAGGAAAAGAGAAAGGGTAGGTTCTAAAAAAGTGCTCAGAGAAATAATACTGAAAAAGCTTCAAATTTGGCAATAAACATAAATTGAAGAAGCTGAATGAGCCAGAAACAGGGTAACACCAAAGAAATTTATGCCAAATCATAACATACCTAAACGTCTGAACACTGAAGATGGCAAGCCACTTTGGAAGACAGTTTCTCAGTTTCTTCCAAAACTAAACAAAATACTCTCACCATATAATCCAGCAACTGGGCTCCCTGGTATCTAGCCAAATGAGTTGAAAATTTACAGCTACACAAAAAACTTGGACATGGATGTTTCTAACAGGTTTATTCACACTTGTTAAAACTTAGAAGCAACAAAGACGTCCTTCAGTATGTGACTAAATAAGTAAACTGAGGTACAACCACACAATGGGATATTCTTCAGCACTAAAAAGAAATGAGCTACCAAGTCATGAAAAAACACGGAGGAAAAGTAAATCCACGTAAGTGAAGAAAGCTAATCTGAAAAGGCTACATAGTATGTAATTCCAATTATATGACCTTCTAGAAAAGGCAATACTATAGAGACAGTAAAAAGATCAAAGAGCTGCCAGGAGTTGGGTGGGAAAAAGGATAAATAAGTGGAACACAGAGGATTTTTAGGGCTATGAAATTACTCTGTATGATACTATGATGGTGGATACATATCCTTACACATTTGTCTAAACTCATAAAATAAACACTAACCATGAACCCTAATGTATACTTTTGGATGGATATTGGGTGATAATGACGTGTCAATGTAGATTCACCAGTTGTAATAAATGCACCTCTGTGGTGCAGGATGTTGATAGTGGGGAGGTACATTTGCAGGGTTAGGGAATATATGGAATTCTATTTTCTGCTCAGTTTGGTTGTGAACCTAAAATCCTCTGAAAATAAATTCTATTTAAAAACATATTGAACTGAATGAAAATGAAAAGACAATATATCAAAGTTTCTGGGACACAGCTTTATAGCTGCCAAAAGATAAATTTGTAGCACTAAATGCATATATTTGCAAAGAGGAAAAGTTTCCAATCATTTGAGCTGATTCTTCTAAGAATGTAGGTTAAAAAAAAAAAGTAAACTAGAACTAAACCAAGCAGCAGGAAGTAAACAAAGATATTAAAAGAAATCAGTAAAATTGAAAACAGAAGTAATAACATCAATAGAAAGAGCTAGTTCTTTGAAAAAGATCAGGAAAATTGAGAAACCTCTCGCAAGACAAAAAATAAGATGCAGGACAAAAACTGCCAATGGGCTTATTATTACAGATTCTGCATGCATCGATAAGATAATGAACAGTTCTACACACATAAATTTGACAACTTAGATGAAACAGATCAAATCTAGAGAAACAAAAATCACCACTCACCTAATATAAGAGATTATTTGAACAGCTCTACAACTATTAAGAATATTGAATTTGCAGTTTTAAAACTTCCCCCAAAAGAAATCTCCAGCCCCAAATGATTTCTCTACAAAATGAGCACCAATTTCACATGATCTCTTCCAACAAACAGAAGAGGAGGGACCACTTCCCACTTATTTTATGAGGCTGATACCAAACCAGGTAAAGACAATGCAAAAAAAGAAAATGGCAGGCCAAAAAATTCAGAGACATAAAATTCCTTAACAAAATACTACCTGATATAGTTCATCAATATATAGAAAAAAATTATACACAACTATATAAGGTTTGTTCCAGGGATGCACGACTGATTCAATATTCAAAAATCAGTATAATCTATCATATTAACAGACTAAATAAGAAAATCTTTGGCAGAAAAAGCATATGACAAAATTTAACATCCACTCTTGATAAAAACTCAGAAAACTTGGAACATGGGGATCCTCCTCAACCTGATAGAAAAAGCTATTAAAAAACAAAAACAAAAACCTTATGGCTGACATTACACTTCATACTAGAAGACTGTATTATTCCCCCTAAGATTGGGAACAAGACGTCTATTTTTACTAGTCTTATTCAACATACACTACTGGATGTTCTAGTCAGTGCAATAAAGTAAAAATAAATAAAAGGCATACAAGAAATATCAGCGTTTTTGATGATGTGTTTACCTAGTAAGCTGTTCAAAGCTAATAAGTGAGTTTGACAAAGTCATAGAATACAAGTCTATAAAAGTCAACTGTATTTTTATATATTAGCACAAAAGGACATCAATATTAAAAATGCAGCATCATTTATAATTGCTTTAAAAAGAGAACACTAAGATATAACTTTAAGAAAACATTAGTAGGACTTGTTTACTGAAAACCATACAAATTCTATGACAGAATCAAAGAAGGTATAAATGAAGAGACATACTGTGTTCATGGATCAGAAGACAATGTAGTAAAGACATCAGTTTTCCTCAAACTGATTTATGGGTTTAATTCAATTCTTATCAAAATCTCAGCAAGAGATTTTGTAGCTATAGACAACATAATTGTAAAATGCGTATGAAAAAGAATCAGAACTATACCAGCTAAAACAATTCTGAAAAAGAACAAAAGATGGAGGGATCAGTTTACCCTATTTCAAAACTTTATAGTACAGATACACACAGACCAGTGGACAAAATGAGCCCCCCAAACAGACCCACACAAATATGCCCAACTGCTATTTGACTGACATATAAGAAATCCCAAGGAGGAAGAGCAGCATTTCCAACACATGCAGATAAAGCAACTAAACAACCAAAGGGAAAGAACTGAACCTCTCAGTTAATTTTTTAAAAAAGAGACTCAGAATACATTTTGTACTTAAATGTAAAATTATAAAAGTTTTGGAGGGGCTGGGGATTTAGCTCAGCGGCAAAAGTGCCTGCCTGGCAAGCACAAGGTCGTGAGTTCGGTTCCCAGTACCAGAGAAAAACACACACAAAAAAAAAAAAAAAAAAGTTTTGGAAAAAATATAGAAGTAAATCTTTGTGACCTGGTGCTAGGCAGAGTTCTTAGACTTGACAACAAAAGCATAATTGATAAAAAGGAATATTTATAAATTGTACAATATTAAATTTAAAAGCTTTTGCTCTGCAAGAGACTGCTGAAAAAAAAAAAAGACAAGTTATCAAATAGGAGAAATGTTTACAAACCACATATCCAACTAACAATTACTATCTAGAGTACCTGAAGAATTCTCAAAACAGTTTTAAAAATGAAAAAAAAAATGCTATTAGAACATGGGCAAATGACATGAAGGCCATCTCACCAAATAATATATTCAGAAGGAAAATAAGCACATGAAAAGATGTTCAACATGACTACAGATTAAGGAAATGCAAATTACAACTGTAATGAGCTACCACTACACATCTATCAGAATGGCTAAAAAAAAGTGACAACACCAAAAATGAGACTGTGAGAAACTGGATCTCTCATACATTGGTGTCAGAAAACAAATGGTATATTCATTCAAGAAAACATTTTGTAGTTTCTCAAATCAAGTAAACATGCAACCCACCTTATGACCCAGCAATTACACTAAAGAATGTTTATAGCAGTTTAGTCATAGTACCCCAAATCTACAAACAATCTAGATGTCCTTCAAAGGATGAATAGTCAAGCAAACTGTGGTATATCTATGCCACTTAAGTATTTAGCAAATAAAAACTGTTAATACAAGAACATACTACATCAATGACGGTGAGCCTTTCTGAGCTTTCAATGGTAACAGCCTGCTGTAGCACACATGCTATGGGTTTGCCACCACTGCCATAGATGAATCTTCAGAGAATCATGCTTAACAACAACCAAAAAAATCCAAAATACTGCATGCTGTTTGATTCAAGTTAGATAACTTTCCCAAAATGACAAAATTTTAGACGTGGAAAACAGATCAGTCATTGCCTAGTGTGGCAATGAGAGGGAGGGAAGTGGGTTTGCCTATTAAGTGCAACATGAAAGATCATTCTGCTGATGGAATTTCTCAGTGTCTTGACTCTTCCAGTATCAGCATCCTGACTGTGATATACACTACAGTTCTGCAAGATGCTACCATTGGAAAAAAATGGGTACAGGGGTTAAGGGATCTCCATGTGATTTCTTATAACTGCATGTGAATCTACAGTTATCTCTAAATAAAAAGTTTAATTTTAAAAAGTTAATCAAAATGAACCAGCTTCAAATTTGTTCGGTCATCTGAAATCATTACTGCTTCCAAGAGTCTTCCCTTTCTGGAATTTTGCTCACACCTCAAAGTTAAAAATTTTTGACTTAAGATTAAGTGTTACAAACATTTGGAGAAAACACACTTATCACCTTGGGCCAAAATATCTATACAAACAAAGCTGCCTGCACAAATCTTATCTGGGAAATGTATTAGCTCACAAAATAACTATTTAGCTAGTGTTGATACGCTCTTGCTAACACTGCATATCAACTGAGGTTTCTTAGTTTTACTACTGCACAATTCTCTCAAATTATTTCTTGCTCCCCAAAGAGCTATGAGAAATTTCCTTTTTTAGGTTAAAATGTTCATCTATAAAATACAAGTACATTTTCATTAATATTTAAACAAAAAGACAAAGTTCTCTCACTTCTCATCCCTGTCCTCTGCCCAGAGATAATCACTGTTGTTAGCTATTTCCTTCCAGATTGTTTGTGTATTTCTACACTTGCGTACAGTTTTATGTGTGTGTGATATTTCTTACAAAGATAGGATCATACTGTTTATATCATTCTTCAGATTCTTTCCCTTTAAAAATGTCTTGGAAATGTACATATCAGGATGTTTACATCTATTTTAACTCATTCTTTTCAGCAGTCTTGCAGTATTCTGCAGAACTGTGTACCATAGTCTGACTGTTTGCTGCTGATAAAGGATGGTTCAAATTTTTGCTACTGCCAACAACACAGCCATCAGTGAAAAATCCTTATACATGTTTCTTTGAGTGCAAATGAGGTTACTACTCTAGGACAGAAATTTAAGAGCAGAAGTGGAGCTCTGAAGGTAAAGCCAATACTGTGGGCTGTCTGAATCAATACCCATTCCCCATCATTTCTAATTTTTTCTTCTGCCTTTTCCAACAAAGGCTCAAAAAGCTAGAAACTTAGTTCCCTCACATTGCTCATGGCTAGGGAAACCAAGTTACCCAGTTCTGGTCAATTAACATGAACAAAATTTTCTGAGCAATCCCTAAGAATGTTTCGTTTTGTTTTTTGTTTTCCAGGTAAAAGGGAGAGGTACTGACTGGCACTGTTGCTTTTTCCTGCCCTAAAAGTAGTTATGATGTTAGAGGGGTTGTAGCCATGTTATAACATGGAAGAAAGCCAAGAGAATCACTGTGACATTGACTGATATCAAGAAGATGCAGAACTGAAGCCAGCTGCATAGTACTCCCAGATTGCTTATTATAAAAGAGGAATAAACTACTGGGTTGACCTGCAGTAAGTCTAGTTTTTTGGTTACTTGCAGCCAAAAACATTTCTAGTTCCTTGGTGAATTACTGTTTAACAATCTTTATACACCATATTTGCTCACAAAAGTCTATTAAAGAGTACCCATTTCCTAGAGGCTGGGGATTTAGCTCAGTGGCACAGTGCCTGCCCAGCAAACGCAAAGGTTGTGAGTTCGATCCCTGTTGGGAGGGGGGTAGAATACCCATTTCCTGAACCTTTATCAACTTTGACTATTATCAATTATTTAAATGTTTAACCAAGCTGACACATGAAAAGGTTTCATACAAAATGAAGCATCATTTCATACATTCATTGGCCTTTCAGATTTCCACTTCCATGACTTTTTTTGGTGTGGAGGGGGAGAAACTGGGAATCGAACTCTGGACCTTGCACTTGCCAGGCAGGTACTTGTGCCACTGAGCTATATGCTGGCCCCCATGACTTTCTTCTTCATAGCTCTTATTTACTTTTCTACTATACTGTTTAACTTTTGCTTATTGCTCGTAAAAGAAATTTCCAGACAGCAAAATAGGCAGAGTTACATTTATGGGGATATTAGTCTCTGCAACTCTATACTGTCAACAAAATCAAACAACTCTAAGAAATAAACTCTGCATGACAGGCCAGGCTGACAGTAACAGTCATCTCTAAGGGGAGCACACCACATGGCAACGTGCCAAGTAATTCAGCCCATACTGTGCACTTTCTTTGTGAATACACACCAAAAAACGGTTCACAGAATAGTGACACATTAGTGAAGCAGGCCGAGTCCTCAATGTACATCATCTCCTTTAACTTTCACAGCAAACCCTAGAGGTGGTCACTATTATTCCTATTTTACAGAATAAATGATGAAAGTAAACATTTAAAACCAATAATTTCTCTCCTACCACAAAAACTTGCAGAGTCCAGGCTCAACATCTTAAAACAAAATGATTAAATGTTTATATCAATTTAAAATTATGTAAAATATATTGTACCTATCTGAAGAAATCAACTTACTTAAGGTAGAAGCATCACTGAACCTGTTTGGAGGTTCACTAAGCTGAAGAAGCCATTTCAAAATTTGACTGTGAAGTTTATTGCCACACTACAGATGACCAAAATTCTATTCACTGTTTAAAGTCAAAAACTCAATTGAGTAGGATTTTATTTTATTTTATTTTATTTTATTTTATTTTATTTGGTCTTTTTGAGACAGGGTCTCGCTATGCAGTTCAGGCTGGCCTTGAACTCACTTTGTAGCCCAGGCTGGGCTCAAACTCGCAACAATCCTCCTGCCTCAGCCTCCCCAGGGCTGGGATTACAGAGCACTGGGATTACAGGCATGTGCCACCACGCCAGGTGAGTAAAATTTTAATGCTGGGGGGGGGGATCTACTAGCTAGCCACCCCACCCAGGGATGGCAGGTAAAGAATTTCCCTAATCAGTTAGCCACCAATCAATGACACTGGAAAACAAAACTGGCTGTTAAAGAGATTAAAAGATTGTCATGAAAAGAAATGTAAACAAGTTGAATAGAATGCTCTTGCATATGTACACATGGTTTGAATTTTGGATAGATTGTCTCTTTGCTTTAAAAAATCTTAGCAGCTAGAGGAAAGGAAAACATGGCAAAGTGCCTGCTCCTGGAGTCAAATGGGGGCATCAGGGGGGCTGAGGCACTGACAAACATTTCCCTGTTCTATGCCACAGCTCTACAAGAGCTAAGGATTCACTGGTAGGACATCACAGAAAGCAGCCCACAGACAGAAGCACGGGCTCCACGCCTCTTTGAAACCTCCAACCAAACCCTTTTTAAAGGAACGCACTCAGCCAGGTCGCCAGGGCCCCAAAAACTCGCAGTTCCTCCTAAGACTGTCCTCAGAGGTGCTGCCCTTTGGGCCCCAGGGAGACAAGGAGTTCATCTGGAACACCCTCCTGCAGAATTTTTAGCTCATTTGTAGGACGCAGAAAACTGCCTGGGAGTTTGAATTCCTTACATAAAAATAAACAGTCTATAAATGTATACAACAGTTACAGTATTCAGAGCACAAACGGTTGACAAATCCCCAACCTGAGTTACTCTGATGATTCCTTCCACTTTCCTGGTGGGCTTACTCAAGGATCCCTGCTTGAAAAAGGTAGTAAAGTGTTCCTCCCAGCCCCATCCCACTTCCTAGTAGGGGCTGCACTCCTCAATCACTGGCAGAGCAAGTATGGAAGCACAAGTCTGCCGTGGCCAGCTCAGGCCTGGAGAGGGCACTGGGGTCCTGGTGGGTCCAGGTATTTCCAAGGTACATGGCAGAAAGTGAGTGAGGCAAACTTTAGTCACCCAACAAAACAAGACAGATTGGTTGGCCCTTCAAAACAGTTTGTCCAAACCTCAGGACACCAGAGCGGATAATAAGCAGAACATGTGAGAGAAGGAGACATTAATCTGGGGAAGAGGGGGAAGAAACACACCAAAAAATGAAACCGAAGAGGGGGAGTAGGGCTAAAATATGGCAAGACCGAATGAGGCGCAGCAATACAGTACTGGCTGAGCCCTTGGCCAGCTCTCTGGGAGGCGACATTCCTGGCACCCTAAGGGCTCCCCAAGTGCCTGTTTGAGCTGGATTCTAAAAGGGTCATGGACTGCACGAGCCTTGTAAATTCTTCAACAGACTGGTGGCGCTGAGACAAGAGCCCAAAAGAGAGGATAGCTCGGCACTGTCCCTCCTTCCCACAAACACTCTAGAGCCTGCACAGCCATCTAAATATACCCAGACACATGGCCTCACTGTCTGATACAAGGCAGGCACACACATCTGCGCACACAGGTTCATGGTCAGGCATGCAGATCCACACACAGCCTTACTGTGTAGGTACTTCCATACACCCTTCCCAGTCGAGGGACACAACACATTCAGGGTGGTACAGGCACACAAACAGGAATACACACACAAACTGTCAGGAGTGAACACACATACAGCTTCTCTGCGCGTCCAAGCTCCTACACACACACACCACGACCTCTCAGTCGGGCACACACGGACCTCCACACAAGGTACGTATGCAAACTCTCAGGGTGTCAGAAAAATATGCACTCACACCCTTACAATCTGTTGAAGTGTGCACACACAACCTATAAGCACATGCATTCGCGTCCTGTCAGATGTACAGCACACTCACAACCTCTGTTAGGGGCACATACACTTACAATCGCTCCGTCGGGTGCCCCCCAAACCCACGAGGGCGCGCACAGCGCACACACACAATCAATTGATCACAACTTCTCTGTCGGCGCATGCACACTCACCCTAGCTCAATCAGCACACGCACATTTCTAGCCTTTTTCTCCTCCAGGCGCACCCCACACCCACGCACCCTCCTGGCCGGGCGCACCCCTCCCCCAGGCCCGTGCCAACGAACATAGCGAACTCAGGCCGCGCGAGACGTGCCCACGCCCCCCGCCGCAGCCGCCCGCGCCCCTCCTCACCTTTTTCGCCCGCGCCTGGCGCCCGGCCCTCGTCCTCCTTGGGGTTGGTCACCTGGGTGATGATAGCCGGGCAGTCCATGGGTGCGCGGCGCGGCGGCCGCCCGCAGGCCCG
>NW_004955421.1:4696029-4705028 GCF_000276665.1 Chinchilla lanigera | reverse complement strand
GGGCGTGCGGGAACGCGACGGGGTGCCGGGGGAGAGGCGCCCTGGCGCGGGACGGAGGAGCCACGTGCGTGGGTCTCACACCCGGGCGGCCCGCGGAGAGGTCCGGGCCGGCGCCGGGGAGGGCTCCGTAGTGCCCGGCGGACCCCGCGGCGGCTTTCGGGCCCACGCTGCGCGTCCTCCAGGACCGACTCCGGGCCTGGGGGTCGTCGACGCCGAGCGGAGCCCGGACCACGGGCATTTCCGGGTGCTCTGCGGCGGGGGCCTGTGTCCCCGCGTTGGGCTAGAACTGCGTGTGCGGGGCAGCGGACCACTGGCAGACTAGGGGCGACGGCCAGCGCGTGGGCGTGGCGGGAAAGCGCCCCCTCAGCCTCAGAGTCTGAGCCCTAGGGCGCCCGGGCCTTCGGGTCGCAACTTGCAGGCCACACTCGGCAGCCCACGCTCGCAGCCCCGTCAGCCAGTGGGCGGGGCATTGCCGCGGGAGGGCGGGCGCGGGGTGTAAGGGGGCGCTCGTGCGAGCTCTCCACCAATCAAGAAGGCGTGAGAGGGCCTGCGGGGTGTGATGTAAGTGGGCGGGGCTGAGCGGGTAGCCCGGCGGGGAGCACTCGGTCTCCGACCCAGGGTTTGCCCCACAGTTTAGGGCTGAAAGGGACTGGTGTACCCGCGCCTGGTGGCTTCCTGGAGACCATCAGTAGGATCTTTCTCACTTTTAATTCACCGGACCCTAGAGCTAAATGCAGGCCGTTTGCTCACTGGTACACCGATAAGCCTCTCCAAAGTTTCAAATACTTTGGGGAGCGCGTCTGGTGGTCACCCCAAGACCTCTCGGAGCTGTGCTTGGTGGATCCTACGCGGGTCCCTGTGTGGGGAGCAACCCTGGGGCTGGGCTCCTGTGGCTGAAGCAAGTGGGAAAGCGCTTCAGCTGAGCTCCTGTAAAAGGTGGTTGTTAGGCAAGAGGTGGTCGTTTTGCCCCCAAAACCAAGACTGCCGGTGACATCCTGACACTGCATGAGTTTAGGGAGTGCGCTGGTGCCAGTGGCCCTTGGGGTGTGCTCACTCCGGAGTAGCTGCTCTTCTAAGACCATGAATAGCATGTGGACAGCCATAAAAAGTGCAGTGCACTTGTGGTTAAGAAGGCAAGCAGCAGGGCATGACCTCTCTAACCCTGTACAAGTGCAATTAAGGCCCCAGGGTGCTCAGGATTTTCTTTGTCTTACTTCGCATATTCTCATTTGTTATGAGGATGTGGCTGGCCTGGGACCTGGTGAACTCAGAAGTTCTCTGAATTCACTTGAAAAAAAAAGCATTGACTCCTAAGAGGTCAGCGAGGATCTTCCAGAGACAGCTGTTTGGGGAGGGCCTGGAGATATAATTCTCGAACACTGGATAACCACAGAGATCAGTGTTTGTGCTGTCTCAGCCAGGACAAGAGGAAGGGAGCATTTGGACTCACTGGATCGCGAGGTTAAAGCCTAGATGTGGGGGAGGGGGACTAAATGAGGTACTTGCAAAGGGATTGTTCCCTTAACTAAGCCTGTAAAGAACTCAGCACTGTACTATATGAGGCCACAGGAAGTGGTTTTCATTTGTGGAAACTTTCCTGTTTGGCCTTTCCTGTTAAGTCCTATTCCATTCCATATGCTGTTTAAATTTTCACTACCCGTGGCCCTATCTCATCCTTAAATCAATCTTTATCTTCCACTATTTCTCCTGTCCTTGCCACTACGTTAACTAAATTTTTATTTAGCTATAAAAAATGTTTAAAATAATAAAGCATTTTTCGGCGTGGTGTCATAATCATTGTAACTATCACTATAAATGATTGCATAATACCTCACTCACCAAAGAGTTTTAGCTAAAACACAATATCTTGGTTTTACAAATGAAGGAAAGATGCAAAAATTGTCGGGACACCAGGTAAACCATAAGGAGAAAATATATCTTTGCCTTACTTACTGCAGCATATTCAAGATAGAGCAAATAATTAAATATTAAAAAATCACAACGAACTTTGGTAAATGTATTTTGATCTTGCATAAGAAGGCCTAAGCATGACAAAAACTAGAACTTTCAAAGGATAAGGTTTATTAGCTGCATTTGTTCGCAAGTAGTTATTGAGTCCCTTTGGTACACTGAGCTCTGTTCTACACACTAGGAATCTCAACATCGTCCAAAATGAGGATTAAGGAATTGAGCTATCCTCACTCAAGTCAAAGGACTGACACCCACTCATGACTGAGGGCTGTCCTGGTGGACCTTTAGAAAAGCCTGCAAGTACTTTTGAACTCTCTATAGCTTGGGTAAAGTGGCCCCAGTGACCTGAGGACAGGGGCAGTCATTGGTGCCAAACACACTCCACGCCCCAGAGAGAGAGGGCCAGAAACAGTGAAGAGGGCCCAAGGGGATCTGGGCAGAGCACCAAAGTGTTGGTGGAAGACAGGTTTCACAGGATCCCATCATACAGTATCTTTGTATCACCTGTACAAGGACAGGTGTAATTTTTTCTTTAACTTAATTTTTATTTAAATATAAATCCTTACGTAGAAAACTGGTGAATAGCTAGGGACTGTAGAGCACTCCTGTAATCCCTGCACTTGGGAGGCCTCAAGTTCAAGGCCAGCCTGGGCTACATAGTCCAGCCAGCCTGAACTACAGAGAGACCCTGTCTCCCAAAGAAAACAAAGAGAAAGAAAAGAAAAAACCAGTGGATAGGATTTTTTAAAAAAGCAAATGGAAAATATAGGAAACTCATGACCCTCCAAAGAAAGTACAGCACAGAGTGAGAAGGCAGTGATTGGGATGGCAAGGACAGGGCCCCTGAAGCAGTAATTGGAATGCCGGGGAATCAAGTCAGGAGTAAACAGAAAGATGGAATGCAGTGGTGAGGGCAGCCTGGCTTGGAGTCTGGCAGAGTAGAGTGCTGGAGTAAGTTCCAGCGTGGGCAGGGATGGGTGGATGATGGGGTCAGACTGCTCGGGGTGTCCTAATGGGGAGGACAGGGACAGGTTGCCCCTGAGTGAGGAGCACTGGGCATTGAGATCAAAGATTGCAGTGGTGGTGTTTAGGGCCTGCTAACGGATAGGACTGAGATGAAGTAAAGCCTCATAAACCAAGACACACATCGGGGGCTTTATTTAGGAAATGACACAGTCAGGTGTTTAGAAAATGCTTTTTTTTTTTTTTTTTTTTTGGTACCAGGAATCGAACTGAGGACCTTGCACTTACCAGGCAGTCACTGTACCACCGAGCTGTGTCCCTGGCCCTTGACAATTGTTTTTGACTAATGGAATGGGTAAGGGCAGTGCACATAGCAGGGAAACTCAGAAGATGTTGCATAGCTAGAGAAAGGAGGTGTGGTAGCAGTGGGGATGGAGGGGGATGGACACACTCCAGTATGTTTTGGAAAAAGGCTGGAGAAGTCTTAGGCAAGTTGTGCTTGAGTAGTGAGGCAGAAGCCAGAACAAAATGGCCTCCCAGTTTCTGGTTTGGGTGCCCAAGTGGAAGGTTGAGGGGCCTCGGAGTTGCTCTTTGGATGAGGCGCTCCCAGCCAGCCCGTGTGTGCTCTCCATCTTTAAATCCCTCCTCCAGGCTGTCTCTTGGTCTGCTCTGTGTTGTCTCACTTTTGTGTATCTGCTAGTCTGTCTCTTGGTCTCTTGGTCTCTTTTTCTTACTCTAGCTTCACAGGTCTCTGGGTTTTTGTTTTTGTTTTGGTATCGGGAATCGAACTCAGGGCCCTGTGCTTGCCAGGCAGGTGCGATGCCGCTGAGCTGTATTCCCAGGCTTCACAGGTCTCTTGTTTAGTTTTCCCAGTTCCTTCTTTCCAGAGCCAGGTCTGAGGGCTGCTGTCTCTTGGGAAAGGAGACAAGTAGAATCAGGGCAGATTCCTGGTGGTTAGTCAAGTTGATACACAAGGGAATCCATCCACAAATCTTCCTTGAGGTCACCTTGGAACCTGGACGAGATTTCTCCAGGCAGCAGCCCTTCTCTCCTACTGGGCACCAGGCCCAGCATCTGCAGAAAGCTCCAAAGCAGCCTGCTCTAGCCCGGGCAGGCCAAACCACACCCGCCCCAAGTATGCATCACATGCCTTCAGTGTGCCCCCTAGGGTCAAATGCAGTGTACAAAGCACCCACAGGGGCCCGTAGCCTCATGAGAAGGTAAGAGAAATAATCAGAGGGCAGAAGAGAGTAGAGCTGGTTTACGTATCTGACAATCCGGGGAGTCACCAGAGCGAAGATGATGTTAACAGTCATTTCTCAGAGGCTTCAGTTTCCTGGGTGAGAGTGCTCTCCATCCAGGGGCCACAGAGAAGGCTGCACCGAGGAGCAAGATGACACTGATGGAGGAAGAGTGGAGTCCTGAAGGCCAGGGTAAGCTTAGAGTCTCACCTGTGGGTAATCTGGGACCATGGTGATTTCTTGACAAGGAACAGACACTACTTAAGAAACTAGCGCAGAACTATAGCTTGAGGTGAAACTCAAGCCAGCTTAAAAGTAGTGGAGACCCTGTTAGCTCATGTAAAGTATGGTTGCATGTCAGGCGGGGATGGCCTGGGAGCAGCATGCCTGAAGCGAGAGGCAGTGATCCATAGCGGGCATGAACTCCAGCTGGACTAAGAAGATTGAGGTGTCAGGAAAACCAGAATTGTCTTATACCTCAGGATACCTTGTCTTCCCACTCCAAGGTATCCCAGGACACGATTCCAAAGGTACGGCCAACAGCTAATCCTTCTGCCCTTAACACCCCTGCTCCTTCAATATCCTGCCTTTCTTCCTAAGACTTGCCCCCCATCACACATGGATTCTTGCAGTCAAGTGCCTATGTCCACTCATACCTGGGGCTTCCTATTCATTTTCTCTCACAGCCCTCATCCCCAGGGATGCTGTCTACTCGTTCCCGGGTGGGACCTGTACACCACAGCCTTCCTACAGACACTTCACATCCAAGAACAAGTCTCTCAATGAGTGGGTCAGTGGTCCAGCAAGTGTAGCCTGCCCCCTCGTGGCCACCATGTTTTGAGGGCGTTTTCATGTCCAGCTGGTTGTGGAAGAAGGTGTATCTCCCCCTCTACCCAACTGTCATGGTTTTCACTTCTATTAAGTTTTCCCAAGATGTTCACAGGAAATCCCTTGGGGATGTGAGGGCTTGTGTGCTTGTCAGTAGCCAGTAGAGAGTAAGGGAATTGGAGTGATGTGTCCCACTTCATGGCCTGTCTTGGAGAAGGGAGTTGGAAAGGAAGAGTGGATGCTGGCCACTGGTGAAGGAGGGAAGGGGCAGCTATCCAAGACTTGCGAGAACAGAGGAAAAAAAGACACTGGGTATAAAGTTAATGGTCAGGAAGCGTTTGGGGAATTTAACAGATACCTGCTGATCTAAGAAAGACTCTCGGGCTGCGGAGCTGAGATGAAACATTTCTGGTGTTCAAGAAGGCATCCTGGAAAAGAATATACATCATCTTCTCTACTACCTCAAAAATTCCTGCTCTACCCAGAGAAACGGTGGGTAACCTGGGACCATGGTGATTTCTTGACAAGGAAAAAGGGGACATGACCCTTTCCTCAGGCACTCTCTGAGAGCCCTGGATGAGGAGAGGACGTGTCCCATCCTGAAGCCCTGTCATGAAGGAATAGCCCCTGGAGCGTTGTGGGCACGCCCTGGGTACCCTCAGCCCAGGAGTGGCTCTGGCTCCTGAAAGGGCAGAGAGTCTCGTGTTGATTTGGTGACTGGAGCCAAGGAGCTCCTCTCACTTTTAGCCCCCATGTGGATTGTCCCTTTAATGCTTTCTCTCTATCTCGTCTTACTTGGCCAGGCTGATGGGGGCTACTTTCGCTTGGCTGCTGGCCTCTATGGGCTCTCTCACCTGTGCTCCCCAGAGCCTGGGCTCTGGCCTTCTATTCCTGGCCTGTGCCTACACAGGCTGCACTGGGGCAGAGGTGGACAGGCCAGACCTAGACACAGTTTGCAGAGTAAATTTGTCTGCCCGTCATCCCCAGGCTGCTGATAAAGAGCAGCCATGCGTGCCTAGACGTGTGCTGCTGTGCATGTATGTGCAGCCCCACCTGAAAACCTGTTTCTTTCTCAAGTCATTTCTAGCATCGGCTCTGACAGGAGGCTGCCCGTGGCAGCACCTCCACTGGCCCCATTCCCAAGGGTGGGGCCTGACCAGACAGGTCTGGTCACAGACTCCCATTTTGGCACATGCAGCTACTTATTTATACACAGGCACACGTACGTACGTGTCAGAACACAGGCACACACGTGACAAGGCTGCCTCTGCCCAGGCGAGTTTTCACGGTGGAACTGCCTGTTTCTCCCTCTCTGCCTCCCCTGCTCTGGCCTTCCCTGTGTCAGCACTGACAAGCACTACACTACCCCGCCAGCTGCCCTTGAACCCAACTGCCACCCTCGCAGTTTTGGGCAGCCTTCCTGATGTGCAAGGCAGCTTTCTAAGGTCAGTTTCTGCTTTCCCCAGGGATTTCCCCCAGAGGACTGGGGAAGGAGAGGGCTGGGCCTGTGGGGAAATCCCTCCCTCCTCCACCCACTTTCACTTTATCTCTCACAACCATGCACACCCTTCAGGTCCCCTTGAAACACACTTTCAGGTCCCCTTGCATACACTATTCACCACCACCATATATGCTAAACTCAAATCTTAGATGGGACTCTTAACCTGGGTGAACTGTCACTGTCTACCAGTCTGATTCTGATCCTGTGATGCCAGAGTGGCCCCTCCCTGTGATCATCACCCCAGTACCAGCTAGGGTGAGTGGAGGAGGAGGAATGTAGGGACCCAGAGCTGAGGAGGTCCCTCTTAGCCTTTTCTTTGTCAAGTTATTTGTCAATGGACAAGCAGCTTCCTGACTCTGGCCTTGGTTCTTCAGGGAATGTTATAAAGATAATGATCTGTTGTCCAAAAGCCTCTGGAATGGGTCCAAACACAAGAGGGCACCTGTCCTGGTCTGCACTTGGAGAAAGGAGTAAAATTTCTGGATATACTCACTTCTCCTAAGAAAAGGTACAAATGACTAATAGGTATACGAAATAACGTTCAGCACTTCGGCCACTAAAGAAATACAAATCAAAATAACACTGAGATTCCCTCCTAGTGCAAAAAGAATGGCTGTCATCAAGAACTCAGAAAACAGCAAGTGCTAGCAAGGTTGTAGAAAAGAAGGAACCCTTTTACATTATTGGTAAGAATATAAACTAGTACAACCAGTATGGAAATCAGTATGGACATTTCTCAAAAAACTAAAAATAGAAATTCCTTTTGCCCAGCTGTAGCTCTTCTGGGTATCTTTCCAAAAAAGTGAGAAGCATTATATTACAGTATTATGTGCATCCCCATGTATACAGCAGCACAACTCTTAATAGTTAAACCTTGGAAGCACGCCATATGCCCATCAACAGATGAATGAATAAAGAAAATGCATAAATCCACAATGGAGTATTACTTGGCCATAAAAAAGATAGATTGGAGTCATTTGAAAGAAAATGGATGTACTTCAAGACCATAACGCTAAGGTAACTATAATGTGGTTTCTCTTATAAGAGAAGTCCCAAGTATAAGTAATTTAAAGAGCAAAATAAAAGAGATGACAGGAAATAGAGAGATAGACTTTGTGGAGATGGTGAAGAGATCTGGGGCAGGAGATGACAGAAGGGTGGAGAAGAGGAGGGGAATTTAAAAGGCTGAAGATGTGATGTGCACATGTATCAATTCCTCATAATGAATATGTTGATTCTGTGTCTTTAACGTACACTAACAAAAAGAACCAAAGTTCCTTGGGGAAATTTTTTTGGTCTTGGATATTCTGGAACCATTTAACCATTCTCTATGGATTTCACTAGATCCTGAGAGTTCCTGAAGCTCTTTAACATTTATAACTCTACGAGTCCCTCAGTTCTTGCTAAGAGCAATGAAGGAAGTAAGAGCAGCTCAGCGCCCTGCTTGCTGTACATCAAGGCTTAGCAGGGCCCCATGGGCAGCCAAACATGATAGTCTTCATCTAGAGGGAATGGGATCCGAGGGGCGGATGAGCGTGAGAGCCCTGGAGAAGGGGTCTCTGCACATCCAGGGCCTCACAGGTGCCCAGCTCAGGCCATGGAGAGAGCTACCACGTGGTGGACCTCAGGTCCCACAGCTGAGCTCAGGAAACTCATTCCGGGCCAGGGCCGCTCTAGCCTGGAACTCCTGTTATTCCTCATCAGGTATTTGTCATAAATGTGACAGATTTGCATCTTCCACTGCATCGTCTCTGTGGGTCTGACCATTTGTCCTCCTGTTAAAAACTCACTAAGTTTTCTAAGTCCCAGTTTAAGTTAAAGAGGGAGGAGGGGGAAGTTTTGTTCATTACTGTTTTTCAAGTTATGGTTGTTTAAAAAATTATCCCAAAACTTAGTGCCTTAAAAGTCTACGGTTTGGACAGAGCTCGGCATGGGTGGCACATCCCTGCCTCACTGGCGAAGGCCGGGCCCCGACCCTCTGCAGACTCACTTTCTCAACTATCCTAGTTGCTGGCTGTTGGCTGAGGCTGTGTGGCTATTGACTGGAAAACCTAGCTATGGTGTAGTAGCCGTGCCTTTTCTGTTTTATTCTCTGATGCTTTGACCTCTTGCAGTCTTCCTGACTTGGAGAGCTGCCACTTACAGAGCTGATTCCTAGAGACAGCACAGAGGTCGCCTGTGAGGGTGACTTTCGTATGCAAACAGAACAGTCCAGAGCCTCCAGGCAGCCCCTCCCTTGTCAGGCTCCCACCTTTTGGGGCCTCTACTCTCTACTCTGGTCACCCCCCCCATAATTAAAGAACACCCATAACTTCCGGAGACCCCTGGAATGACCTAAGCTGGCTGGTCTTAACCCTATACACCTTGCCGCATCTGCTTTTTGCATGGAGAGTACAGGAAAGGCTCTTGACATGCTCTCCTCCACCTCCCCAGCCAATCCTGACATTCCCCTGGACCCACGCACATGGCAAACTGTCTTTTCTTTTCTCTTTCTT
>NW_004955421.1:4679804-4695929 GCF_000276665.1 Chinchilla lanigera | reverse complement strand
TTTTTTTTTGGTCTTTTTGAGACAAGGCTTCACTGTGCAGTTCAGGCTGGCCTCAAACTCACTCTGTAGCCCAGGCTGGTCTCGAACTCGCAGCAGTACCCCTGCCTCAGTCTCCCAAGTGCTGGGATTACAGGCATGTGCCACCACACCTGGAAAACTGTCGCTGCAATGGCAGTCATAGCCTGATATGTGGGCCTCACCATACCTGAATACTATAATAATAAAACCTGTATTTTGAGTCATTTCCCCAGTGGCCTAGCTTTCCTCAAGGCATGGTGGGTAGGTGAGTGTTGTGAGGATGTGTCCTCTGAGCAAGAGTGCTAGGTAGAAACCATGTCATATTTTATAATCAAATATCAGAAGCTACTCAGTGTCAT
The DNA here is from genome assembly GCF_000276665.1 of Chinchilla lanigera. NCBI lineage: Eukaryota > Metazoa > Chordata > Mammalia > Rodentia > Chinchillidae > Chinchilla > Chinchilla lanigera. The sequence continues at coordinate 4,695,552 of NW_004955421.1, read as the reverse complement.
TTTTGCATTTTGTTGAACAAAGCAATCACAAAGTGCTGGTTGTATTCGATGGGAAGGAAAAATAGATGCTACCTCTTGAAGGGGCAAGGCAAGGTGATGGAAGAACATGTGAATGGAGAGATTGGGGCAGCTTCTTTGAGGAAATAGTCTACTGTTCACTGTTATCCCCTCTGGGCAGAGCTCTTTGTTCCAGGTGACTGCATAGGTTGCTGGCCAGTCAGCGGTTGGGCTGATTTACAGATTAGATGTCCAATCCCATCCCTGGATTATCCCTAGATTTGAGCAAGTGCTCTTGCCCTAGGCCTGGTGCTTTAGAGGACCTCATTCAAGTCCCTGTCCCGCTGTCCCCTACCCCACTGGATGAGGAATTGTCAAGACACGGGGCAGGCGGCTGCGTGAAGTCTGTGTGCTCACCCTGTTGTAGCACACACTTTGGGCATCCAGGCCCCAAAATGTTGCTATCCAAACAGCTCTGAACTCCCTTCTAAACACATGCATCTCTTTACTGGATCTGTTCCTTTTTTGTTTTTTGTCTTTTTGAGACAGGGTCTCCCTGTGTAGTTTCAGGCTGGCCTTGAGCTCATTTTGTAGCCCAGGCTGGTCTCAAACTCACAACGATCTTCCTGCCTCAGCCTCCAGGGTGCTGGGATTACAGGTATGCACCACCACACCCAGCCTGGATCTGTTTCTTGAGAGTAGACCATAACTTTGGTGTGGAGTAACCAACGGTGGCTATTTCTAGGGTGGAGTAGATGAAGCGACACTTTGAACATATCTGCTAGAAGAGAATCCACATGCGTGAGCGTGGGTTCAATCACTGGTGAGAGGGATGCAGGACATGGACCAGGAGGCCTTTTTCTCCCCTGTGCTGTCTCCTAGCACAGCGTTCCAAGGAGTCTGATCATTTTATATTCAAAGGTGGTTTTTCAACCTCATTAGATGGGATAGAATGAAGAAAACAGCCACGGCATATAAAATTTGTTTTGTTCTCCTGCATCACACATGACAGAGGTGGACCATTCAGCCCTGCTGCAATTAGGGCTGTGAGGAAGCGGGTATTTCCTGAGGTGTAGAGAAGATCCCCTTCCCCATTTTGGATAGATCCTAAAGTATCGAGAGGTGTGTGAAGCCCTGGACCCAGTCTTCATGACCCCTCTGTGAGACAGCAATGCACACTGCCCTTTTACAGATGAGGAAACAGACAGTGAGTTGCGTGGCTTGGTCAGGCACACACTAGAGTATGGAGCTGAGATGGTCATGACTGGCCATGCCTGGGGCTTCTGTCTGTCCAGGAAGCATCTGCTGAAGATTTCAGATACATCTTGGGCTTAGAGAGTTTCCAAAGCTTGACTCTAAGCTCTTGCCACTATACACTGTACTTTAAGTAGGATGACTTGGAAAAGAATTTTATTTATTTGAAGAAGAGATTGCAGTGTCAAAAGTCTAGAAAATTATTCTGAGTTAAACATAATAATCAACAAAACCTTCCAGGTTGAGTGGAAATGTGTTCATCTGGGGCAAACAGCTCATGGTGAGGAGCTGAGAGGGGTACTTTTTATGCATTCTGAGTAACGAGCTCTGAAACCCAGAATCTACTAGCTCTGTGCTCATTGGGCCTCCATGGCTCCAGGAAGTGAAACACTGTGTATCTACTGGTTGATATCCTTTGACCTGAGAAAGAAATGGCAAAAGATTAGCATACATTCTCAAAGTTACATCTATCATGCTTCTCCTTCTTTGTCCAAATGTATTTCCCTCTGTCACGAATGTTGTTGCTTGCTTTCCACGTTGAGTAACTTTCCTGCCCCCCAAAGACCCAGACCCTAAGGGTGCCTCCTTCTCTGAGTTTGGTCCTCCTTGTCTGTGCTCCCTTGGCCTTTGTACTTATTAATAAACAAGAAAGAGCAGTCGCGGGCTGGGAAGGGAGAGGGGGTATGATTTCACAGCTCCTGACTCTGAAAGACTGGGCTGCACCCTCAGGTGTGACCGTTCCACGTGCTGCACAGGGTCCCTGAAGGAGGCCCTGCTACTTGCTTGGTTTTTCCTTCCTACTCAGAAACTGACTCAGTATGCCAAGAACAACATTTCTCTTTCCAATGTTGAGATCCACTTTCCTTCCCTCATAACTTTGTTCGCTCATTTTAAAGTTTCTTTTTTCCTGTTATTCATACAAACATTTTCTCTTCAACAGTGGAGCTCTGAAAGATCATGAGGTACCCCTGTAGCTCTGTGTATGGCCGAGACCAGAAACAGGAGGCCAGACTGCTCACACCTCTCCAAGGCAGCTAATGAAATGCAGGCCTTCCGCGAGGGAAGACTGTCTGGACCACAGCCGCTGGTTTCCATCTCTGAGGACTAGGGCTGCCTTCAGATTTTAACTGCTTTATTGTCAAATTGATTATTTATATAAGAGAGGTCTCTGCTTCCTCACTGGCTCTAAGCCAGTTTAAAAGTTCCAGATGCAGCAAAGCATACACCAGCACCAGTTGTTATCAGCAAGGGTTCACTCAAAATCAAATTAAGAAAAACAGCTTGAAACCAGGGACTGCAACCCAAAGTGGATCCAGCCCAGCAGCCCATCCCAGTAGTAAACATGATTTATTGTTGTTCTGACTTTGCCTGTATAATGCAGACTCTCACAGTGTTTTGTTGTTTGTTCATTATTTATATACTTTCAGTACCAGGGTTTGAATGCAGGATCTCATGCAAAGTGAAAGGCATTTTATAAGAATTTGGGGTAGTACTTTGACCACGTAAGTATTCTGCTAGGGAAGTGCTCCACTAGTAAGCCACACTCTCAGCCCCCTTTTTGAAAAAAAGAATAGTAGTTAAGGACTTACAGAAACATTGTAAAAATAAGGAATTCTTACAAATGCTTTACCTAGATTCCCCAAATATTAACTTTTTATTCCCTCAGATTATTTGACTTATTTGAGAGCAGGTTGCACACTTACCCCAAACACTGGATTTTCCTAAAAGCAATTGTAGTCTCGTATATAACTACAAAGTAATGATCAGATCAGGAAATTAAAATTATTCACAGTTACTATCTAACCTACACACTTTATTCTCATTTCACCAGTTGATCTATTCTGTTCTTTATAGCAAAAGAGGAAATTTATTTTTTCTGGTCAGGAGTCCAACTTAAGGTTGTTTTCATGCTGTGGTTTCCTTTAATGTTAACAGTTTTTCTCTCTTTTTTTTCTTTTCCATAATCTTGCTAGTTTTGAAGCATACAAACCAGTTATTTTGTAGACTATTCTGTAGTACAGATTGTCTGCTGTTTCCTCATGATTAGATTTAGGTTGTATATTTTTAGCAAGGAAGTTCCACAAGTAACATGGTAGCCTCACCAGTGCATGATCTGAACAGAGACATATATTGTTTGATAGCCTTTTTGGTGATATTAACTTTGATCATTTGACTAAGGCAATGTCTCTGAGGTTTCTCCAATGGGAATTTTGTTTTTTTCCTTTGTAATTGAAAGGCATTGTGTGTATGTGTGTGTGTGTGTGTGTGTAGGGGATACTTTGATACCTTACTCTCATCAAGCATTTACATTCTAGTTTCAGTATCTGTTGATGATTCTTGACTCAAACTGTTACTGTTAACAGTTTTCTTAGTTTGATCAGAGAAGTTTGATCAAGTTGGTTTTTATGTGCATATCCTCATTCCCTTTTAAACTCTTCCTTACTCTCTGGTATAACACTATGTTCCAGCCTCATATGATCTTTCTTTGCTCCAGCTCTGGAATCATTTATCTCTCCAAAGGAACCCTGGTTCTTTTTAGTGGAGAATAGTACAGTATTTAGAAATCAAGATTTGGGTACTAGATGTGCTCATTCCTATTGCACTGTCATGGATTCTAGGCCAGTGGTGAGGAACGTACGGCACGCGTGCTGCAGCCGGCTGTTTGTTATCATTAAAAGCTCTAAGAGGTTCACCATCACTGTTTGAGGCTCACTTGGTAGACGCAGCTATATAAATTTATCTGTCACTTTATCTTTCTACATCTGTATTAATCATCTATATTCAACCTACTAAAACCATGAGTTTATAATGGCACATCAATTTCGTAACACCACACGACTCATTATATCTTTCCTTCTTGCCTTCTTTATAATTTCCTTCTCTTTTTCTTTTTTTGATTTTTCTCCGGTACCAGGAATTGAACTCACGACCTTGTGCTTGCCAGGCAGGCGCTTTGCCGCTGAGCTAAATCTCCAGCCCCATAATTTCCTTCTCTGATAGAAAGAATCTGTGACTCTCACTACCTACAGTATATTATTTATACCAGTACTTGATCTTAGAATGATCACAAAGTAGCTTCAGAATAGTTAAGAAACAACACCCAAATAAACAACACCCCAAATTAAGTTCAATATGTGTTCACAGTTCTCTTTGCCAGTTGTCAAGAACTTATTTGTATGTTACTTGAGTTAGTTCCTCCAGACCTAACTTAGGATCACTTTTTTTCTGTCTGTTTTATTTTAGTGTTTTCCCCTTCTCCTATTTCCTTTTATTACAGTTAACGGAACAATCACATGGTTCCAAAAGTAAGAACTACACAGGAGGGTATCCTCAGAGACGCATCACGGCTTAGAGCCTCTCCGCAGCCCCATTACCATCCTCTCTGCCCTGCTTCGGCGCTATCACTTCAGCTCGCTAGTTTGGGTCTGGTGTATCCTTTCTGTTTCTGCTTTGTTTTTATTCTGTACAAATAGCAGATATGTGTGAATATTATTATTTCTCATTCCTTGCATAAAAGAGTTAATTCTGTACAAATCAAGTTTGTAGTCTCCTGACGTCAGTGAGTGAAAATCTTGGACGGGGGAAGTTAGGAGAGTTGTTGCGAGTTAGGGAAGAAGAGACCTACAGTAACCTTTATTGGAGGTTACTGTAGTTCCTTTATTGGAAGTTCCTTTATTGGAAGTTCATTTATTATTTAGTTCCTTTGTTGGAAGAAGAGACAACAACTTCTGGACTTCGAGGAGGGGTCCCAAATAGGTCACCACGTGGGCCCTTGGGCCAGGACTGCTTATGGATAAGCAGAGCACGGGAATTGCTCCACTGTTCAGTGGCCACCTGACACAGGGGGCTCTGCCCATTTAAAATGACAAGGTGGAGGGCCGGGGATATAGCTCAGTGGCATAAGCACCTGCCTGGCAAGTGTAAGGTCCTGAGTTTGATTCCCGGTACCACAAAAAAATAAAAAAATAATTAAAAAATGATAAGAGGGGATTCAGGCTTTCTACTCATTTCCTCAGCATGCAGGGGTCAAAGGAAACTGGGATTTCAAAGGAAAACTCGTTATTTTGTATTTTAAGTTCCTTCAAACTCAGAATTTATTAGGGAGGGGCTGCCTTGCAAGTTGCGTGAGGAAATTCATGCTTAGTTCAAAAATCCTAGTTTGCTGCATAGTCTTATTTTAATTCTTATCAATGTGGCTGATCACCCATCTATCTCAGACCCTTTCCCTAGCTAGCTGCCTTGTCATAAATTACCTAAACTCTTTTTTGTATGAAAAGTAGCATACAAAGCTGGGGATTTAGCTCAGTGGCAAAGCGCCTGCCTGGCAAGCGCAAGGTCGTGAGTTCGATTCCTGGTACCGGAAGAAAAACAAAAACAAAACAAAACAAGAAAAGCAGCATATAATAGTCATTTGCACCTTTTCCACTTAATATGTAGTCTCCAAATCACAATTCATAGAGGTCTTCCTCTTTTCTTAACCACTGCATAGTACACACTCCATGGCAGATTTATCATAGTATCAGCCACTCTTCTAGATACAACATTTAGACTGTTTCTAGAATTTTGTATTAGAAACAATGTCGCAGTAACTACTTTTTCTGTCGGTGGAGAAGGAGGATCTCTTTTTTTTTTTTTTTTTTTTTTTTTTTGTCTTTTTGAGACACACTTTGTAGCCCAAGCTGGTTGCGAACTCAACAGTCCTCCTGCCTCAGCCTCCCGAGTGCTGGGATTACAAGCATGTGCCACCACGCCCGGCAAAGAGGATCTTAAGGGTAAATTTCTGTAGGACTGGGTGGAAGGTAAACATTTGTGGTTTTGCTAGGAATTGACACTTTCCTCCAGAAAGGTTCTACCCTGCTGCATTTCTACCAGCAAGGTCAGTTCTTTGTTTTTCTGCACGAAGAACAAAGAATTGGAGTAGCATACAAAAGTAAGGAAAAAGCAACAAAGTTTAATTAGGCATCAGTAAGCTAGGAGTGAATGGGCTTGTGCTAGTGAAAAGAAAACAACAGGCACACTAAGGGCATTGGGTTTAGGGATTTAAAGTGTTGTGCCAGGTCTAGGGTGCCTCCCTTTGGGTCTTCTAGACTATGATTGACAATGTGATTGACAGGGTGCCGAGTCACATCAGCTGTGTCTATTGCGCATGTCCTTTCCCGTAATTCACTCTGTTATAAGTGGATGTATGAGATGTAGTCCATGTGCATGACCCTTCAGTGAGCTCCTGGTGAAGAAAGGTTACTGTAGGGCATGCAGGAGGGTCACATGCACAGGCATCCTGGTTTGGGATTTTGGAATTTTCCAGGGCAGGCTGGTGCAGGTGGGTCATTGTTTGTCTTATATCTGCCTCTGGGTAGTAAATTTTAGGACAAAGGGGTGGATTGGCTTTAGGACATTGCCCAGTTTCAGTGAGTAGAGAGGAGTGGCCCCGCAGCGAGTAGAGGGGAATGGCTCAATATCCCCAATCGTACTATCTGTATTATTCTCCACAGCCTTACAGACAGAATATGTTGTTATGTTACAACATTTTGTCAGTCTGCTAGGAGAAAAATCGTATTTCAACATAGATGAAATCTGTACTTGCCTTATGTGATTTAAACATTTTCGTAGCCTTAGGCCTGTTTTAATCTTTTCTGCATTGAATTACTTATCTTTGCCCATGTTTCTTTTTTTAATTTTGACTTTCTCATTTTTAAAAAAGGTTTTCTTTATATTGAGGATATTAGCTGTTTATCTGTGACATAGATTAAAAATACTTTCTTCTATCTTGTCATTTGCCTTTTGATTTTGTTTAGGGTATATTTTACCAAGAAAAATCCTTTTAGTCTTTTTTTTTTTTTTTAAAGAGTAAAAGAAGAATAACATAATAACAGGGGGGCTTACCGAATTACAAAGTGGTAGGAAATTATCAATGGTTGTTGTTTTACATATTGTTATCTACAAGATAGTTTCTCAGGAAAACAAATAGACAAATAATAGTGAGTTACAGACAAAAGAGGTAGGAGATTATCAATAGTTGTTGTACTATACTTTGGTATCTTCAAAGTGGTTGCTCAGGAAGACAGAGATACGCAAGAAAGATCTAACAAGTAGTTACAGCCTAAGGGTTGTGAAAAATAGAGTATTACCTCCTCACCAGTGACTCCTTTCACTGAGGTGTGATGGCTGGAAGGAAGGCCAGGATTGAAAAGAAGGACCGAGAGACTTGCACCTGTGTCTAGCAACAAGATGTTTTCTTGTTCCTCAATAGTCATGATGACCTGGAGCTCCTCCATGGAGATGACAGTCTGGCCAGAGGGAGAAGGCAGAGTATGCCCCGGGCCCCCTCATTCCTGTTGGACTAACTGGTAGAATGGGTCTAAGCGCTGGGACCTCCCCTTTTAGTCTTAAGTAGCAAATTAATCTGTTCTTTTATTGCCATTGAAGTTTTGTTACCAGGTAGTCTCATTCTAAAAGTGGCTTGCCAAATAAACATTACCTAGTTTCCTTCTGGAGTTGGAGTCCAGGTTCTTCTCATTTCGAACAAAGAATTCAACCGAAATAAGCAAAAACATGGTGACAGTTTGTTTGAAAAAATAAAAGTGGAGAGTGAAAGAGAAACTAGCTTTGCAGAGTGAACTTGGACTGAGTAGAAAAGGAGAAAGCAAGATGAAGTACACCCTGGGGAGCACAGGGTGGGGTGTCATGATGAAAGTCACATTAGCGGGCTCTTCTCGGTGACTGTGACCTTTTGTGCCATCTACATCCTGAGGAAACCTTGGAGAACTTCTACAAATGGGTCCTCAGAGGCAGTGCTGGGATCCCACACCTCAGACTGACATCAGGTCTAGGCGTCCTATTGAAAAGCTGCCCAAGTTCTCGCAAGGCCGTGTGCGGGGCTTTGGGAACTGTTCTGTGCGTGTGTCCGGGCTCTTGTAATGAACAGGTTGCACCTACTTGCCCAGCCAGCTTTGCCATGCCCTAAGACTCACACTTAGAAACCCTTTCCATACTCCCAGATTATGCAGGAATCCATCCATGTTTTCTTCTAATACTTGTGTGCTGCCATTGTAGACCTCTGCTCTATTTATATTTTTATTTATTTATTTATTTTATTATTATGATTTTTTTTTGTCTTTTTGAGGCAGGGTCTCTCTCTGCAGTTCAGGCTGGCCTTGAGCTCACTTTGTAGCCCAGGCTGGTCTCGAACTCACAGTGATCCTCCTGCCTCAGCCTCCCAAGTGCTGGGATTACAGGCGTGCGGCACCACGCCTGGCTTCCATTTATAGTTTTAAAAATGTGATTAGTATATGTTGTGATACACAGTAATTACATTCATCTTGGGAGATCGGTGTATACGTATCACATCTTGATCATTTTTACTGCTTCTTACCCTCCCCCTCCTCTTCTCTTTTGCTTCTTTCCCAAGTTCCCTTCCCAAGTCCATAGTCTACCATTATACTAGGTGAAATAAATCAGACAAGAAGGTTAAATATTGAATGATGTATCCAGTATGAGCAACCCAAAATATAAATAATTTAAAGAGCCAAATAAAAAAGATGATAAGAAACAGGGATATAGACTCTGCTCCATTTATTCTCTTGTGAGACAAGGATCTGGCTTTATATTCCATAGCTTTTGTTCCATAGCTGCCCATTGTCCCAGCCACTTATTAAAAAGTCTGTCTTTGCCTTAATGATTTACAATGCTATCTTTAAACTGGGTGTGGCCAGGCGTGGTGGCACACACCTGTAATCCCAGCACTCAGGAGGCTGAGGCAGGAGGATTGTTGTGAGTTCAAGACCAGTCTGGGCTACAAAGTGAGCTCAAGGCCAGCCTGAACTACATAGCAAGACTTTGTCTCAAAAAGACAAAAATAAATAAATAAATAAATAAACAAACTGGATGTGGTGGTACATGCCTATAATCAAAGCACTCTAGGAGGCTGAGGTAGGAGGATCACAAGGTCAAGTGTAGCCTGGGTAATTCAGTGTTTTTTAGCAACCCTGCGTTAAAGTTTAAAACATTACAAATCACCTGGATATGGTGGTGCACCCCTGTAATCCCAGCACTCAGGAAGCTGAAGCAGGAGGATCACCATGAGTTTGAGGCCAGCCTGAGCTACACAGTGAGTTCAAGACCACCTTGAACTACATAACAAGATGCTCTCAGAAAATAAAAGCAAAAACAAACAAAAAAATTGAATTAAAAATTAAAATAAAAAAGGCTGGGGATGTAGCAGTCTGAAGGCCCCAGGTTCAATCCCAAGTAATGCAAAGATAAAAATAAAACTATTGTACATTAATTATCCATATGTACTTAGTTTGCCGTCTGGACTTCTGATTTTATTATGCTGGATTGTCTATTCATGCACCAGTATCACACTGTTTTAACTATAGAGGCTTTATAACATGTTTTAATGTATATTAGGGCTGGTCTCCAATCCCAAAAATTGCTTTATTTTTTGAGATATTCTTGCATGTTTATTTTCCTATCCAAACTGTAAGATCAATTTGTCTATGCCCACCAGGCATGGTGGTGCATGCTTATAATCCCAGCACTCGGGAGGCTGAGGCAGGAGGATGACCACAAGTTCAAGGCCAGCCTGGGCTACATAGTAAGTTCAAGGAGAGCCTGAACTACATAACTAAACCCTGTGTCAAAAGAAAAAAATTTGTCTATGTCTATGAAAAAATAACTTGACCTCCAAGTGTTCTAAAGTCTTTTAATTAGTTCCCAACATTTAAAATATGGAAACATCACATGAAAATCTGGATTTCTTGTTTTTCTTATACATTAAGAAGCCATTTTCTCTCTGTGTGACCTGATAGAGTTAGTAGTGCCTACAGTCTTTCTGGGAGCCTCCAGTGCTACCCAGTTCTCCACATTCCCTGTGATGGCTCCCTCCTGAATTTTATATATTTGGGGTGCTTGCACGGCTTCTGACTTGGTGACACTGCCTTTAAATGCCAGGAAAGACATTCCATGCCCATTCTTCGTCATCCATTCTTCTGTCTCACAAGATAAATGTCATAAAAGGGATTTATATTGGCTTTCTTTATTGCTGTATCTCCAGGGCCTAGAAGGAAGGCGTGCAGCATAGTTGGCACTAGGTCAATGTTTGTTCAGTGAATGAATATTTATAGATAGAATTCATTTTGATCATTTCTTGTTTCCTATCTCCAGAGAGATGCTGAAAATGCCATACAGAACAGCAGAGTCTGTGTCGGGGTCAGTTGGTATGGCTCTTTCAAAAGCAAACTGGCAATATAGGTCAAAGTTGCATTTGATGAAATGCATTGATCAGTTGTCCCCCCAGTTCCATTTCCAGAAATGTATTCTAAATATATCTGCACACAAGTAAAATGATAATGTACAGGAGTAGTTATTGCAGTAGTAATAAAAGATGGGAAAGAGTATAAGTTTCCCTCAAAGGCGGCTGATTATATAAATTATGGTTTATCCACACATTAAAGCAGTGAGATATTATAGCTACAAAAAAGAATAAGGATGGTTTCTACGCACTGGAGGAAAAAGCATGAAGTATGGAATGTATATGTCATCGGCTAGCTTTTGTGTGTAAGATGAATAAAATACAAAAAAATTTGTATCATATTCACTTGCAAATGGATATAGAAAATCTGGATGCACTCATTAGAGCAAGGGAAGACCTGGGGGTGCAGCTCAGCACTTCACATGTGGAAGGCCCTGAGTCCAAGCCCCAGCACAGCCCCCAAAGAAATAACAGAGAGAAGTTGTGCTTAAGAAAGGGGCAAGGAAGACAGTGTAGGAGGGAAAATGCTAAGTCTCTCTCTCTGATTCTGAGTAGATTTTAAGCCAAATACATATATATATATACATATAATATATATGCAGTTATAAATACACACCTATAACAACTACTGTTGTACTAAATGACAACAGAAGAAGGCATCAAACCCTGAAGACCACAACTATCAAGCTAAGATGGTCTATGAGCAACTGTATAATGGAGTCTCTGGGTTACTCCGTGGAATTTTCATCCACTCTTACTAGCAGATGATATATAATGTGCTTTCTAATTTTATTATGGCAGGAAAAATGATGAAATATGTTTCCATTCCTATTATTTTGCAGCAGATAATCCCAGAGAGCACTTTACAAATTGACACTTAATAAAACACTTCACCCAGTGGAGAAACAGCAGACTCCAAGATAAAATAGTGATGCCCAGGCTGGGATAGCCCACGAGATGCTTCATGATTAAAAAAAAAAGCTAGGGAGATCTTCATTAGGAATTTAGCAAAAAATTTATCAAGTAACTATATAGTTCCAGAATGATAGAAAGCAAGGTCTTTATTGAAGTGCAAATTCAGGAAGTCTTCAGAAAATAACATGGACCTAATATATTGTAGGGTCTGCCACATGGCATTCAATCAATGTAAAAAGAATTTTAAAACAAGAAAATTTACTAAACAGTGCTGTTACTCAAATTAAATGTGCAGATCTATAGCTGTCATAGTATATAAAATATTTTAAATTAGGGAACCCAGAGAATAATTAGAAATAATAATATGGCAAGTAATATTTTTAGAAGCATGCATATTTCAATAACTTGTCTTTTGTCCTTTTTTGTCTGTAGTTTAATTTTTCCTGGGATTGAAACGGTTTGTCTGGAGTCACCATCCCTTTTATAGAGAAATTCTCAAATGGTAAGCCACACTCTTGCAGATATTTTATAAAAACAAAGTTTAACATTTTTGGTATGCAAACTTCTGGTGCTTCCAGTATTCCACAGCTTAAGGACATATTGTCCAAGTGAAATATTATTTACATAGAATGGAAAGTGTTTTAAATGGATAGGCTCAGAGCAAACAGTTAAGCATTTGTACACACATAGATAAACACAGACATGTAATCAAATCTACGTTAAATACCACTAGAAGAATGTAAATAGCTTAGAATCAAAGTATTCCTTTGTTGCCTTTATGTATTTAAAATTAGCATTTTTTAGTAGCTGCAATGAAATTATAAAGAAAATACTGCCAAGAGGTACTTACTGATTTAATAGCATTTCCCCCACTCTTAGAACAAGGAAGAGTGAATCACCTCGACAGTGACATAAAAATGGTGCATAAAGCACAGCTCCATTTCAAATGGATCATGTCATATGCTTCATCGTAGTACTCAATTTCTCAAAGAGTTCTGCATATTGAAACAAATGCCCCGTTTAACAATTGCTTTTATAAGTGTATGGTTGGAGTCGTTTTAAACATGTTTGCCTTATTTTCCTTGCCCATTGCTCCCATTAATTGCATAACTTATTTTCTTGATTTTTGTTGTCCCTCAGCACTATGTAGCTAAAGTTTTAGGAAGATCAATGTTCAGTTCCCTTAAACACCACAAATCTACACTCTTCTTGAGTGGTTAGAAAACCTGCACTGATGCGTCCTGACCACTAGGGGGCAGTCGGTAGCCAGATTACACTTTTGTTGGCACAGTGTTGCCTTCATCTTTGGCATTCACATTTGGCTTTTGAATGGGCAGAGAGGTACTTGCAGCCATCCACTAACATGTTGGTGAACTTTGTTCATTTCCAGAGGTTACTCAAATGCAAATTATGTTTATCCAGCCTTATTGCAGTTTACCAAGGGGTGGGAGAGTTGCTCTGGGAAGCTCTAAGGCCTCCCTAAGGGGACAAATTCCGCAGTCAAATTCACAAGCAATATATGAAATGATAGAGGAGTTTTACAGTGAGAGCTATGACTATCAGTGGTTACTTCAGAGGCGATGAAAGTTGGACCTGGGTGATCAAGGTCAGGTGCACCATTGCCACTGAAGGACTGCACTATGAGACTGTGGGTTAATGAGCCAGGCCCTGTGTCAGATCCCTTCTCTGTGTGGTGCTCCAAGATGCATCTCTGGGTCTTTGGCTCATCATTGTAGCCACAGCACCTCCCTGTGGGTTCTGTTGTATCCTGCAGTGACTGGGGGGCCTTGCCCCTCTGCTGCTACTTCTCAAAACTTTTGGACACAGACAAACCCCATGACATAGGATATGGCATCTGACTCTCCAGTAGCTTGTGAGGAACTCTCTTTATTCTTTATACCCTGGAAGTGTTGTATAGGTAACTTTCATTCAGCCAAATTTTGACCATACAAGTCCAGGAGATGGAGGAGAACCCGGGGATGAATGACCTTTATCTCAGATGAACTCTGAGATGCAGAAGTTCAGCCTGTGAGATCTGTAATTAATTAGTTGAGTGGTGGTCAGTTCATAGCACACTTTTTTTTTTTTATCTGCCATCTTCTTTTCTTTGCTTCACATCCCTTCCCCCCTCACTTTTGCGTCTCTGAGATTGCACTCCTAATACAATGTTCACTTACAAACCTTTGCCTTTGGCCTGGTGTGGTGGCATATGCTTGTAATCTCAGCATTTGGGAGGCTGAGGCAGGAGGATCGTTGTGAGCTCAAGACCAGCCTGGGCTACAAAGTGAGCTCAAGGCCAGCCTGAACTGGAAGGCGAGACCCTGTCTCAAAAAGATCAAAAAAATAAATAAATAAATAAATAAATCTTTGCCTTTGATAATTCACACAGTGGGACACTATGCTGTTGTGAAAAATCATAAGAATGATTTCTAATTGTTTTTTATTAGTACCTGTATGCAGTACATGATATTTATATTCCAGTGTGGAGTTAGTACATGTACATGATTTCTAAGATATAGTATTAAGTGGAAAATACATAAAGCTGAACAGAGTATAGAGCAAGCAATTCAGTTAAGGAGAAATGGAAGCAAAGAAAAAATTAATGTGCATTCACTTATATAAGCCTCAAACTTCTCTGGAAGGGACCTCGGAAGACTTTCAGGTGTGGCCTCTGCATGACAGAAGACCTGGCGTGAAAGGGAGCATTTCGCTGCTGAAAGGATGCCATCATTTACACCATGACAAAGCTGTAGCAGTGGGCCTCACACCTTCCTAAGGACACTTAGGTGAGAACATGCAAGTGATGGGAGCAGTGGGAATTAGCTCACCCCGATGAGAACCGCTCCTTGCCAGTTGCCTGTCCCCAGGTCCCTGGTAGGTATAGCCTTCTGCTGTTCCTGCTGGCCATTCCCCCATGAAGAGCTCATCCCCTCAGCCACACCCCATACTATACCTTACCCACCATGGGTCGGCAGGTTCGGACACAGCCTGTGAAAGTGATAGAATATTTGATATTGCAAATATCCTGGGCAGCCCTTAGGTGGAGAGTCCATACTGATCGTTATTTATCAGGACAAGCTATCCATAGTTCTATTGAAGAAGGGGTGACTGTGTATTTCAGTGATTAGTGTTTAGTGTCTGTGATGACTAATCTTGATTGTCAATTTGATTGGCTTGAGAGATGCCCAGTAAATTAGTAAAGCGCATCTCTGGGTTGTCTGGGTGAGTCGTGGGGCATATGCTGGGAACTATATCTGGTCCCTGGCCCTTCTCTGGCTTTTTCCCTGTCTGTCTGCTTCCTCCCTGCCATGTGCTTCCATGATGCCTTCCAGCCACGAGCTAGCTGACCCTGGTCTGAAACCTCTGTAGCTACGAGACAAAGTAAACATGTTCTCCTTGAAGTTATGAGCGTCAGGTATGTTGTCCTGCCAAAGGAAAGGAGACTAAAATCATGCCTTACACTCCCCCACCTGTTCTGGGAAATGAGACCCCTTTAGGAAGTTGTACCACTTACCCTTCCTTGGGTTGCATACTCTATATGTTGTGATTCCTGTGTTTCAAAGTAGCTAACCTACTGGGTACCAAAGGAGGATAAAGAGGTCTAAAGATGAAAAAATAACCATGCAAATCACCTCTTCTCGATCTTTAGCACCTTTTCATAGATCTGACTACCAGTCACTGTTTGAAGAAGAATTTCACGTAGGAACAGTACCACATCAGACAACTGGTAACCCAAGACACATGTTCTCAGGGAGCCGGATCAGTGCAGGCCCATGGCTCTGTATAAATACTGTATGGTTGTGTTGTCTCCAGAGCCTTCAAGGAGCAAGAAATTACTTGGCCTCTATAAAGGTGGACTTTCTTAGCTTGGTGTACAGAAAGACCATATCTTTGTCTGAAGTTTCACACCTTTTTCAGATTCCACCCTTCTTAGACATTGCTAGTAAGTCTGGGTTTACAATATTTGCTCCGGCTACACAAGCACCATGAAAATCTATCCTAATAATTACTGCTGCTATTGTTGAACACTGACAAGTAGGATTTTAATTTAACTCATTTCCATCAGCTCATATATTCATACGAGTTTCAACAAATAATTAATATAAGATTTACTACATATAGCTACTGCCAATAGCTACATAATCAACAGCAAATTGTCATTAATGAAGCCTTCAACTAAAGGTAGATCTACTTAAATGAAAAACCCAGAGAGAATAAATAATTTTTATAAATTTCTCATCTTTTTTTATTTTAAAGAGTAAAAGAAGGATAACATAGTAATAGGGGGGCTTACCAAATTACAGACAAAGCGGTAGGAAATTATCAATG
>NW_004955421.1:4673420-4679269 GCF_000276665.1 Chinchilla lanigera | reverse complement strand
CTCCTCCATGGAGATGACAGTCTGGCCAGAGGGAGAAGGCAGAGTATGCCCCAGGCCCCCTCATTCCTGTTAGACTAACTGGTAGGATGGGTCTGAGCTCTGGGGCCTCCTCTTCAGAGAGTAGACCGATCTCCAGTGGTCACCTTTGCATTCAGGGCATGGCCCAGGGAGCTTCTTAGGGCAGTTCCTCTTGAGGTGGCCTGGCTTTTAACAGTGGTAGCAGATGAATGTAGTCATCAAGTTCTTCTTGGTGCCCCGAGGATCAGACTTAAGGTCTGTTTCTCTTAGTGCTGCAGCAAAAAGCAGCTGCTTTTTCTTGGTCTCTTTGTTTTCTCTCCTTGGCCTCCTCCTCGTCATGGCTATAGAGCACTGAGGAGGCAATTCTTACTAACATCTCAAGTGAGCCATATGGGGCAAAAGCCATTTTTTGTTTTTTCTCTCCAGCCTCGCAGCGAGTTGGGACCCCACAACCAATTAGTGTCCTCTCCCCAATCGTCAGCACAGGCTGCAGGAATCTCGATGCAGACCACTCTAGAGCTCCACACGCTCCTCCACCGCAGCCTGTACTGTCAGGGGAAGAATGGCTTCCAGGGGTTCTCCCCAGGTATTGTGCAAGGTCCTCTGGTTTCCAGCTTCCAAACGCCTCTCCTGACCCTGGTCAACTAGACCTCTGAGTCTTCGGGTGTGGTCTGTATTCTCATGTTCTCCGAGTCCTTGTTCAGTGGCTGCTCCTCTGCTGACTCTGGACCTTTCTGGTTCTCAACAGCAAGGGCAAGAGGGACCCATTGTGTGCCATGTATTCCCAGGGGTTTCTCCATGTCGGGATGATTCACACATGTCCCTGGGCAGACCTGAATGGCCAGCGTGTGGCGGGCCAATTATGTCATTGCTTCTCTGTGCCATGATAGTTCTCCACCATGCCGTGGCAGCTGGCCTGAGCGGCTGCCCCCCTCCCCAGTGCCTGCATGGCTAGGGTCCGGGCCAAAGGCTGATGCTCCCTGCTGCACAGCTTCCTGGGTGCAGGTGAAATTTCTCATCTTGATTTTAAAATCCTGTATAATCAGGTTTTACAATATGTATGTCAGAATTTAACTGAAGACATTCTTAATAGAGTACATGAGAATTATTTCATACTGAAAATTAGTAGGCTTTCTATTTGTTAGATTATTTTAAAATTATGACATATGTCAGATATATAGAAAAATACAGTAAAACCTTGGTTTGCAAACATGATTCATCCTGGAATCTAAAGTGCTTGTAATGTAAAGCACTTGTATATCAAAGCAATTTTCCCCATAAGAAATAATGGAGCTGGGTGTGGTAGTGCACGCCTGTAATCCGAGCACTCCGGAGGCTGAGGCAGGAGTATCCTTGTGAGTTCAAGGCCAACCTGGGCTACAAAGTGAGTTCAAGGTCAGAGTGAACTGCATAGTGAGACCCTGTCTCAAAAAAAAAAAAAAATAATGGAAACTCAGATGATTTGTTCTATAACCCCAAAATATTCATATAAAATGATTATAATACTATAATATAATAAAAAATAGTCAAAATCAAAATGCAAAGAAAAATAAACAAATTAACCTGCTCTTACCTTTGAAAAGGTCTGGTGTGAGGGAGATAAGAGAGAAAGGGTATTGTGTAGGATAACTTTCGCTAATGGAATCATTACTATCTGTTGGTTCAGTGGAATCTTTTTCTTTTCATATAACTTCAACAAGCCAGGCGTGGTGGCACACGCCTGTAATACCAGCACTCAGGAGGCTGAGGCAGGAGGATCGTTGCAAGTTTGAGAACAGCCTGGGCTACAAAGTGAGCTCAAGGCCAGCCTGAACTGCAGAGTGAGACCCTGTCTCAAAAAAAGACAAAAGAAAACAAAAAAAAAAACATATAACTTTAACAAGAAACCTATCCAATGATACTTGCTTTTGCCTCCTTTTGAAAATTTCATGGAAATGTGACATTGCATTGTTGTTAAACTTATTTTTCGATAGCACTGCTATAGCCTTATTTGGGCTGTGTTTGTCTACTAAGTTTTGCAGTTTCCCACATTTTACACATCTCCCTAATTTCATTTAGGAGTAAGGGGTTCCTCTTTCTTTTCTTTTCCTCTGCAGATGAGATCTCCTCCATAATCTCCTGCTGTCTGAAAACCTCAAGGCAAGAATTTAATTTAAACTGGTCTGAGATTGGCCAGGTAATCCCAGGACTCGGGAGGCTGAAGCAAGAGGATCAGTGTGGGTTCGAGACTAGTCTGGGCTACAAAGAGAGCTCAGTGCCAGCATGAACTGCATAGCGAGACCCTGTTTCAAAAAGACAAAAAAAAAGGTCTGAGATTTTTAGTTCTCTTAGGCACTTTGCAGAAGTAAATGAAAATCTTCTATGGAGGAAACAATCCCAAATTCCCACAGACATGTTCTAGGAAAATGAGCAGCTTACATTTAACAAATTATAAAACATGAAGGAAACAGGCATAAACTGTTTTATGCCTGAGAGCAAAAACAAGCAGACAACTCCAAAGACATCAGTTCTTGGAATAATATATATGTCATATAATAATTAAGTATAATATGCTTAAAGAAGTAAAAGGAAGTCTACATATATGTGTAGAGATGAATTTTTTAATGCCCAAGTAGATTAAAGAATCAAATACAAATTATAGAAATGAAAAATATAGTTGAATTAAGCATATGAAACAACTGATGTTCAGAGGAAAATGTATCTGCAACTTAGTTTGAAATACATAGAAATAAGATATGAATGGATGGAGAAAGGTATAGATATATGACAAACCAAATATAGTAAAATGTTGATGATAAAATCTACATGATGAATATATAATTGTTCACTGTGAAACCTTCTAAACTTTTGTGTACACTGGAAAATTCTTATAATAAAAATGTTACACATATGTACACACTAATGAGAGGACTAAATATGTGGAAAGTAGATATTTAGAATTCTGCTACAGGACTACAGGTAGATCAATCCTTTCAACAGTATCAACAACACACTAAGTCGGGTGTGGCAGTACACGCCTGTAATCCCAACACTCAGGAGGCTGAGGCAGGAGGGTCACTGTGAGTTCAAGACCAGCCTGGGCCACAAAGTGAGCTCAAGGCCAGCCTGAACTGCATAGTGAGACCCTGTCTCAAAAAAACAAAACAAAAAAAAACCCACACTAAAAATGAAGAATATTTTAACCAATATATTCTTAAAAGCATTAAAGAAATAACAAAAACATGAAATTCTCAAACCAAAACCTGAGTGAAGGTGGTAAGGCAAAGATTTAAGTGGAGAGCTATGTTAGTCATTTTCCAGTTACTGAGACAAAACACCCACCCCTCCACAATTTAAATAAGGAGACATTTGTTTGGCTGAAAGTTTCAATGAGTGCAGTCCATGGCTTACTGGCTCCAAGGCAGAAACAGCATGGTGGAACGGTATGGCAGCTACTCACCCACTGGCAGCCCAGAAGCAGAGAAAGAAAGGAGGCCCCGAGGATAAGACCTATCTCCTCCAATCAGGTCCTACCTCCTAACAGCACATTTAGCTATAAACTCACCAGTAGATTAATCCACTAACGAATATAATGCCCCAATGATCCAATCACCTTCCAAAACCCCACCTCTGAACTCATGAAACTTTGGGAAACATTTTAGATCTAAATCATAATATGAGCTTCAGTCACTTTAGTCATGAGCACACATCAAATCTAACAAAATAGAGCCTCAGTTTTCATGGCTTTGCAGGACTTAGGAGCTCATAAAGTGGCAGTTCAAAGGGCTACAACCTCAATGTAACATCAGCCAGCAATTGAAATGTCACTCCTGTCAACACTCCTAGAGGACCAAGATACTTTGAGGAAATTTGTCATGGTGCTGAGGAGAGTATCAGGGCAGGTAAGAGTGGTGATGGAAATACCATCCTTGAGAAGAAACAATCACAGCTGGCCTTGACATGGGTTAATTGTTCATATTACATAGCCATCCATAAAAACTTAAATTATGATGCCTGGCACAGGTGAAGCCAAATGTTCTTTATAGGAACACATTTCATTCTAGGCATCAAAGAATTGTCATAAATTATTTTCCAAGGAAAATAAGTAGCTAACAGTAAATTACCCACATGCAAAAGGAAAGAAAACCAATGAGTGAGACAGTCAGGGGGAAAAGCAAAAAAAAAAGATAAAAAGTTTGTTGTCCTTAACAGACACTAGATGGAAACTATGATTATTATGTTTAAATGAATAAAATCAACTTAAAATTAAAAGTAATGAACAATAGAATACAAAAAGTTCCAACCATATCAGAAGGAGAACTAATTAGGTTATTTAGCTATAAAACTATACTAATTGAAATTAAAATCCTTACAATCAGATCTAAAAGTATATTTAACCCTGCTGAAAAAAATATTTAATACAAATTAGGCTAGAAAAGACACTACTGAGGAATGCTGCAAATGTAGACAATGAAGCCGGGCATGGTGGTGCATGCCCGTAATCCCAGCACTTGGGAGGCTGAGGCAGGAGGATTGTTGTGAGTCTGAGGCCAGCCTGGGGCTACAAAGTGAGCTCAAGGCCAGCCTGAACTGCATAGTGAAACCCTGTCTTAACAAGACAAAAAGAAATAAAAATAAAAATAAAAACAAACATAGACAATGAGAAGAAACAGGAATGGCAGATAAGGAAGCAAGAAGCACTGAGATAATTGAATATTTAGAGTTAGGAAAGAAAAGATACAGCAAGGGAGATAACAAAGAGATAAAGTGAACTGATCAAAGACATCAAGCCACAATAACCCAGTGAATCTCAAGCAGAATAAATAAAAATAAAGTCTACCTAGTATATAAGAGTGGAAGTATAATGCATAGAAAACAAAATCTTAAAAGCAGCCTAGGAGAAATGACAGATCATTTGTAAAGGAGTGACAAATCAGCTGACTGATGACTTCTTAGCAGTAACAATAGGAACCAGAAGAAAACCAGATGATATATCTGTCCACTGAGAGAAAATGACTGCTGATCTGGAACTCTGTAGCAGCAAATAGTTAAAAATATGGGCAAAAGACAGCTACAGGTAAGACCAAACTGAAACATTCGCTATCAGCAGATTCTCACTGGGGGAGATTCCATATGACATAGGAGCATAAGGAAAAAGATCCTGAGAAGAATTATTTGAAAGAAGCCACTTAGAGCAAGCCAATGTAGACAAACATTATTACAGAAAACAATGAAAAAACAATGATTTCTGTGGTTAAAATTTAAATTAGAATACATTAAAAGAAGCAATTAACTTTAGATTACGGTATGTTAAAGAAGTGTGTTGGTAGTTCTTCAAGTTCTAGAATATCTGATGTCTGCTTAAAGGATGAAAGAAGAAGAACTAATGCGGGGAAAAACAATGTAAAAAGGGAGAAAGGAAAGAAGGGAAAACACATAAAAAGATGGAACAAGAAAACATGAAATAAGATGATAGAAATCCAGTACAGTATTTTTATTAATAATGATAAATATACATAAGCTAAATATTTTGGTGAAAAGACAGAGGTTGTTAGAATGTAGTTTTTTTGTTTTGTTTTGTTTTGTTTTCTGGTACCGGGAATCAAACTCACAACCTTGCACTTGCTAGGCAGGCACTGTGCCGCTGAGCTAAATCCCCAGCCCCTAGAATGTAGTTTAAAACCCAGCAATCTTCTGTTTACAAGAGACACATCCAAACTTAAAGATATAGAAAGGTTGTAAGTAAAAGGATGGATATGTTATGCCAATACTACCTGTAGTGGATTGATAACTGGTGGTCAACTTATAACCCCCAGCTGAACTGAGTGAGTGGTGCTGGGTGTGGGAGGCCC